>NC_142606.1:1500000-1787053 GCF_041222555.1 Hakea prostrata | reverse complement strand
AACCCTAAACCTAAACCCTAAACCCTAAACCCTAAACCCTAAACCCTAAACCCTAAACCCTAAACCCTAAACCCTAAACCCTAAACCCTAAACCCTAAACCCTAAACCCTAAACCCTAAACCCTAAACCCTAAACCCTAAACCCTAAACCCTAAACCCTAAACCCTAAACCCTAAACCCTAAACCCTAAACCCTAAACCCTAAACCCTAAACCCTAAACCCTAAACCCTAAACCCTAAACCCTAAACCCCTAAACCCTAAACCCTAAACCCTAAACCCTAAACCCTAAACCCTAAACCCTAAACCCTAAACCCTAAACCCTAAACCCTAAACCCTAAACCCTAAACCCTAAACCCTAAACCCTAAACCCTAAAACCCTAAACCCTAAACCCTAAACCCTAAAACCCTAAACCCTAAACCCTAAACCCTAAACCCTAAACCCTAAACCCTAAACCCTAAACCCTAAACCCCAAAACCCTAAACCTAAAACCCTAAACCCTAAACCCTAAACCCTAAACCCTAAACCCTAAACCCTAAACCCTAAACCCTAAACCCTAAACCCTAAACCCTAAACCCTAAACCCTAAACCCTAAACCCTAAACCCTAAACCCTAAACCCTAAACCCTAAACCCTAAACCCTAAACCCTAAACCCTAAACCCTAAACCCTAAACCCTAAACCCTAAACCCTAAACCCTAAACCCTAAACCCTAAACCCTAAACCCTAAACCCTAAACCCTAAACCCTAAACCCTAAACCCTAAACCCTAAACCCTAAACCCTAAACCCTAAACCCTAAACCCTAAACCCTAAACCCTAAACCCTAAACCCTAAACCCTAAACCCTAAACCCTAAACCCTAAACCCTAAACCCTAAACCCTAAACCCTAAACCCTAAACCCTAAACCCTAAACCCTAAACCCTAAACCCTAAACCCTAAACCCTAAACCCTAAACCCTAAACCCTAAACCCTAAACCCTAAACCCTAAACCCTAAACCCTAAACCCTAAACCCTAAACCCTAAACCCTAAACCCTAAACCCTAAACCCCTAAACCCTAAACCCTAAACCCTAAACCCCTAAACCCTAAACCCTAAACCCTAAACCCCTAAACCCTAAACCCTAAACCCTAAACCCTAAACCCTAAACCCTAAACCCTAAACCCTAAACCCTAAACCCTAAACCCTAAACCCTAAACCCTAAACCCTAAACCCTAAACCCTAAACCCTAAACCCTAAACCCTAAACCCTAAACCCTAAACCCTAAACCCTAAACCCTAAACCCTAAACCCTAAACCCTAAACCCTAAACCCTAAACCCTAAACCCTAAACCCTAAACCCTAAACCCTAAACCCTAAAACCCTAAACCCTAAACCCTAAACCCCTAAACCCTAAACCCTAAACCCCTAAACCCTAAACCCTAAACCCTAAACCCTAAACCCTAAACCCTAAACCCTAAACCCTAAACCCTAAAAACCCTAAACCCTAAACCCTAAACCCTAAACCCTAAACCCTAAACCCTAAACCCTAAACCCTAAACCCTAAACCCTAAACCCTAAACCCTAAACCCTAAACCCTAAACCCTAAACCCTAAACCCTAAACCCTAAACCCTAAACCCTAAACCCTAAACCCTAAACCCTAAACCCTAAACCCTAAACCCTAAACCCTAAACCCTAAACCCTAAACCCTAAACCCTAAACCCTAAACCCTAAACCCTAAACCCTAAACCCTAAACCCTAAACCCTAAACCCTAAACCCTAAACCCCTAAACCCTAAACCCTAAACCCTAAACCCTAAACCCTAAACCCTAAACCCTAAACCCTAAACCCTAAACCCTAAACCCTAAACCCTAAACCCTAAACCCTAAACCACCTCATACCCTATGCCACCTCATACCCTATGCCACCTCATACCCTAACCCACATCACCGCCGGCGGCATACATCACCGCCGGCGGCCTACATCACCGCCGGTGGCGCCCGACACCGCCGGCAGCCGGAACACCAAGAACACCGCCGGCGCCCGGAACACCAAGATCACCGCCGGCGGCCGGAACACCAAGAACACCGCCGGTAGTCGGAACACCAAGAACACCGCCGGTCGCCGGAAAACTAAAACCAACGCCGATCGCCGGAACACAAAAAATCAACGCCGGTCGCCGGAACACAAAAAATCAACGCCGGTTGCCGGAACACAAAAAATCGCCGCCGGTAGCCGGAACACCACAAAATCAACGCCCAAAGACCATCTTCAACGCCGCCGGAACCCCAAAAACCCTCAACCCATCTTCAATGTTGTCATCCACCGTTAATAACTTCTTTTCATACAACCCCATTCTTCCTGCCCTGCAAACCCCAGCAACTGAGCATTGTCGTCTGAGTGTTAATCTGAGACGAAAATGCTCTGTTCGATGTCACCCTGCTTTGGAAGAGAAGACGACGACTGAAGTCGCTGCCTCAAGCTTCTTCTGTTTCTTCCATTTCTCCGCTCTACTATATCTACGGTGAAACCCAATATAACTTGTTCAAAAGCTTGGCGATCAGGCAGAAGACAGACTGGATCTGCAGAAGCTTAAAGTCTTCATCTTTACTCATTTCTTCACTTCTCTGCTTAGGATCAAAGGTACAGAGAGACAAAACAGAAAGAGGGGAAAACAAGAGAAATCAAGAAACACATATCAATCTCTAACTAAAAGCAGTGATGGCACTCACAGGCGCCGATTTCGGAGGTGAACCAGGAAGTCTGGCAGTAAAGTTCCTGAGAGGTAATTCTTCGTTTGGATCATCATCGTCAACTCCTTCATCGAAATTCAGAGCGTAACTCAAAGGATCGTACTTGAAATCCGCAGAACGTCTACGACCTCTACCCATGCGAGAGATGACATTCCGGCACTTTTCTTTAAATTCTGGGAATTCATATCACTCTGCGCAAAAAGAGGGAACCCAATACCGCCGGCACCCCAACACCGCCGGAACCCCAAAACCTCCTTCACCTTCTTCTTCTTGGATTTCGTCTCCTCCTCATCTACTTCCTCAACGTCACCCTCTTCTTTCTTTGTTTCCTCTTCCTCGTCATCACTGACCTCCTTCTCGCTGGTCTTCTCGGTCCAGAAGAAACCGCACAAACCCCTAACCTTCTCCTCATCCTTTCTACCACCTTCTTCCCAAATCCGAAACCTGAAAAACAAGAAGAAACCCACCATGAATCATCTTTGGGGTGTCGTGATTACATGATCAAAAATCAATTCTATACAAACCCTAGAATAGAAAAAACACAACTCACCCACAGAGTACTCCGAACAAAACTCCATCAGCGACGAACTTTCGCTTTTTACTCCTCTGAGACGCCATGCTTGCGGAATCGTGAAACTACCGAATGTAAGAGATGCTTTTAGCAGGGATTGCCTGAGTTTTCGAAGGGTTTTAACCGCTCGGTAAGAAAAAACAACCCATACCATAAAATCGCACGCACGGCAGACAACAGAAACACCAACAAGTCGACGAAGAGAAAGAGACGTAGAGAAGCTTGTTGTCCTCGTCTCTTCACTCTGCACCACGCACCGGGAACACCTGCACCAACAAGTCGACGAAGAAGAAAGAACGAGAAAGTGAGGAAGTGCAGCACGAAGACTCTCTGTTCTCCATCTTTGTCCTCTCATTCTTCCAAGCGGCGCGATGTGAGAATTGAGATGAGTTTAGGGTTTTAAAGGCGATTTTGCTTCAGTCGTTCAGCGAACCGTCCGATTTACTACAAATAAATCGTGGCCGTTGGTCTATAGGTGTGATTTAAGTGAGTTAAGTGATTTACCCGACCGGTTTTCTGTTTACGAACCGAATCCGTTCACCGGACCAAGCGAACCAACCCATTCAAAACACCAAAACACAGGTGCGAACAAGATTTTTCTTCCCTGATTTAAGAACCTTTGAAATGTAGACTCATTTCTTCGCTGTGATCGTTTGCTTTCCTTTTCCTTATTCTTTTTTCTAGTCTTTCATGATCGGACCTTAAGGAAGAAGGAAAATGAACTAAGCTGATTTTCTGGTTTTTCTTTCTTTTGTATTTCACTATTTGAGTCTCCTCCAGATTCGCCAAGTCTCTATGTTATCTACAAATATTTCACCTTTGAATTGTTAATTTTATTTGCCCTTGCGGTTTTCTTATCATGTGTTCCTTTTTATCTAGAGATTTCGTCATTTTCATTCGACTTCGACTTCTGTGAACGAACGAACAGAGAGAGAGAGATAGAAAGAGAGGTGGGTTTTGAAGGGGAAGGCAAGGCGAACGGCTTCAGACGACGAACAACAGAAATAATATGATGACCAGAAGTGGAGGAGACGGTTTAAGAATGTCTGCATCGTGTGGAATGAAGTTTTATGGAAGTTCAGATGCCCATTTTCAATCTACTGGTACTTCAAAAGAAAAGGAGGCATTTTTAAAGCGCAAGGTGGAAAAGTTTGACACTTCTAATCTGGAATGGACCGATCAAATTCCAGAATGCCCTGTATTCTGTCCAACAAAAGAGGAGTTTCAGGATCCTTTAGTCTATCTTCAAAAAATTGCCCCTGAAGCATCAAAATATGGTATGTTTGTCAGTTCTGTTTGTTTATAATCCAGAGAATTTAGAATTTTATTGTCATTGGACTACTCTGTGCTTTGAACTTTACTTTTGCCAACAGTAAAAATTATATGCTGAATCCTGTAGAAATTATGTTCTTATCTGATCTTACTTAACTGATCTGTTTTTCAATTCCTCTTTTCAATCCATTTGCCTGATTTTAATTGTTACTGCTGATTGCGACATTCCTCCACTTTTCCTGGATTTTATAAAAATGCGTGTTCTTTCAAAACCCTAAACCCTAAACCCTAAACCCTAAACTATAGAAAAACATAATTGGCTGTCTTTCCATTCCATTGCTACCTTAAAGTTCTTGAATCCTTCCTCTGCATGGAGGCACAAAGAGAAAACATGAGGGTGAGAAGCAAGCATGGCTCTGAAAAACCAAGATTTGAAAGAACGTAGAATTTCCAGGCAATCTCCTGCCATTCTAAGGTAAGGAAATACAACACTCTCCCCTGTCTCAAGAAACTCAACCGATCTCACCCAAACCTCCCCACCAAATTGCAAAACAGATTAATGCGATTTGGATTAAACCACATAATCTGAAGAAAACACTGAAAAAGATGCAGTTTTTACACAAAACAGATTTTATTCAAGGAATCCCTTAACTTTCAGCCATCAGTTAATAATTAAAAAAATTAAGAAAGATAAAATAAGAGGAAAAAAACCCATCGCATAGATTTCATGCCTGGACTGGTATGTAACTTAATCAACAATCTCCAAAGATTTCAAACCCATTTCTCTGAGTCACGACATCCATTTTATGATTGTTGCATTTCCTCTGCACCTGGTGGAAATAAATGAGATGCAGATACAATACATAATATATGTTAAAAATCATAACCCTGTAACCAGTTTGAACACAATTGTACAGTAACAGGGAGAGATATGCAACTCCTAACAATTATAACAAGAACCAAGTTTTGTCAAGACTATTAGATCCCATTCATTTTCACAAATGTCTAAGACAATTAATTCTTGATGTACAACTGCCCCAAATACAAGCTACATGATCTTCTTCGGGCATCTGGATCTCTATGGTGAATTCGAGGTGTGTCCCTCCAATTCCAAAAATGTTCATGAGAAGTGCTTATTAACTGAGATGCAAAAACTACCCAACAAAATCTCCTCAGGCACCTGTATCTATATGTAAAATTCAAGGGACCTCCTTCACACCATCCAACAATCAACATGTTCATAGAAACAAAATAGAAGAATCAAGAATTTACTCAACTATGTCTCCAACCAATTAAAAATGGGACGGGGAATTACTCCAACAGAAGCACAGCAGATAATCTCTCTTAAGAAAAGAAATCGACTTCTTATGACCCATAAATGGGATGGTATGGTTAAAACAAGATTTGTATAGCTACTAACACAATCGGTCGTGATGACAATAGGTTGACTTGCGCAGAAACTTGGCCCAAATCTTTCAAAATCTTCAAAAAATACCAACCTAGTTAAGAAGACCAAATCCAGAGAACTGTTGAAGTCAACATTTAAAAGTGATACTAAGTTCTAAATAACTAAAAGGCAAAAGAAGATCTTATAAACACTGCTACTTAAAATCCCACAGCCCCCTTCTAAATCTCTTATCAAAAAACTAAACTAAAATCTACTTTACATAAAACAGAACAAACAAATAAAGAATTAACCATAGGCTGTGGCATTCCCCAAACGATCAGTTCTGCAAATCTTAATCCCAAAAACAACCATTCAGAAACGACAAAACTAAAACCAACAACTAAATCAAATGCGGCAATAGGGTTTTCTCTGCTGAATCAGATATATCAATCAAGATGCATTTTTTTTGTATTGCTTGTCATTAAGATAAGAGAAAAGGAAGACACTTACTGTTAACCTCATTTTTTCAAGCCATCGACCGACGCTGTCGAAGGTTTGGGTGTTTGAGGACAATAAGCCATTAAAGTAGAGCTGTAGATCAATGCATAAGGTTAAGGAATATTCAAGTCACTTCTTTTTGGATAATATATACAGCCCCACAGTGGCTTTTCATTGATAACTCTCTGAGGAAATTAATGGTAGATTAACAAACACTCCAATCAGACAATTCACCACCCAGCAAACAAGCATATGTGAATAATTAAATCTGAAGCACAGGAAGCAACTGGGTTGTTAAAGAAGACATCAGATTAATGGAAGAGGGCCAAGAATTATTTCTACGTTGAAAATAGGAAAAAAGAATAGATAAATTTGATAAGTTTCTGCGGGTACATATGATCTCGTTGTATCAATAGAAAATTTTTGCGTCTCACCCTTCTATCAATTCATGCGTACGTATTATACATATCCCTGGAATTTCTCATATTATACATATCCCTAGAATTTCTTGTCCATTCAGCAAGATTAGATCATCTTTTTCTTGTTCCAAGTATTCCAGCAAGAGAAGATGACCATCCGGGGAATTTACCGACACAATTTCAAGAAGCCTCATTACTTACACCAATGTGTAAATATTTTCTAATATTTCTTTGGGGAAATACATGATCTCATCGAAATTTTCTTCCGCAGTAGATGGCTATCCTTTCATTTAATAAGAATACAGAATCTTTACAATTTTATACACAATCCTTAGAAGCCCACAATCAATTTAAGACAAAGCGCTCAAGATTAAACCATTATTTAAATGTGATCCACTACTATTGTCTTGCCTCCAGAATCGCAGATCAACTGCACAAAATCAGCGTGAATGATATTTCCACCACTGTATAATATTTAAGGCTCCAGAGCATAGAATTATGACCAATTTGCACCCTGCTCAACAGCCTAAGACTTGTGCAGCATTTAGCCACATATCCAATACGATCATGGAAAGTAAGCGTTCTGCTCAACAAGATCATTAGTTCTTTACGTCATTATTACTTTTTTTTTGTGTTCCAAACCAAAAGTAAAGTGAAAGGCAATTGTTGCCAACGCTTGCGTAGCAAGGCAGCCGACTTGGATTTTCTGCACAATTCAACAGCATCCATTAACATTGCGATGTCAATCGTGTATTGAAGCTATTATGAAACCAATTCCATTATGTTTCATTCTTCATCACTTTAGTCCAATTCTTTCTCCATCTCAAGAGCCTCATCATCATTATATGTAATATAGTCAATCGTGACTATTCTATAAAATTCTTCTTTTAACTTTTAAATGAATAAACCAATCAGCTTAATACACAAAAGTCCAAACACATCTATGCAGACTTCCATCTCATTTTAATTTTGTTACCCAATGAATAATAAAACTCATCTTATAATTGTGAAACATCATTTTCCAATTATTCTATAAAATTGTTCTTTTAAGTTTTAAATGAATAAAAAGGATTATTACACAGAACTCTGAACACATCTCATTTTTAATTCTGTTACCCTTTTTTTTTGTACGATTAATTATGTTACCCAATAAGTAATAAATCTTATCTTATAATCGTGACACATCATTTTCTTAAGTAACCAAAGTTTACCGAATAAATTTTGATGAACTACTAAAATATTAATGCAGCTTGCATATCTATGTGAGATCATGTATGGCTTTACTTTCAAGTAGAAAAACTGTTGTCCAGCTCAAAACTATAAAGGCCAAAACCTCACCTGCCGTAGCTGCAATCACTCCCAGCACTACAGCGTTCTTTTCAGAGCTCCCCAGAAGCAGCCATTTGCCGGTGTAATCCAAGACAGTTGTGCACGAAGCAAAATCATACTTTTTTTAATTTTGGTAACCAAAGCAAAATGAGACCTATTCCCCTCTCTTGTTAACATCCAATATAGCTTGGTGTCACTGCTTCTCCATAACCAAACACACCCATACCCAAAAGAACTGTTTTCCAACATGCAATAATTCAGAAACAAAAGGTAACTCAATTACCAATCAAAAGAAAGTTCACTTACAAAAAACCAAAAAACACATTTATTTATTTATTTATTATTTTTTATATCGAATAGAATAGGTACCGTAGAAGTTTCTACAAGAAAAGAAACCTTAACAATATTAAACAGCTTAGAATTATTTTATTGTAGCCACCTTAAGTGGGGTAAAACTAGTGGAAAAAATTATTAGTGATTCTCTCATGATTTTAAATTTTGAAAGTCAAATCTTAATAAGGTGTAATGACTATAATGCCCCTCTCTTACCCAATCCCTAGGTAGGTGAAAAGATTCTTCATTCTCTCATTTTCTTCATACACCTCGTCGAAAACCGCACACCACTTCCCCCTGATTTCGGATGAAATCAATGTCTAAGATCGTTACTTAATCCATGAAAAAAAATCTTTACTTAAAAATATCCTTCAATAGGGTTTAGATCTTTACTTCCAAAATAACCTTAAAAAAAATTACCCATTTAGTTGAGATAAGACTGAATTAATAAAATCATCTGTTGCATCTTTCTTTTTTTCTTATTTTTGGGGTAGTAATTCATTGTTCTCGAGTCAATGAGAATATCAGTTTCTCTTGTATTTTCCATTTTTATAGGCATCTTTTGGGTTTCTGCGGGTGAAACCTCTCATCCTTCGTTTGGGAGGAAAAGAGTGCTTTGTTGGATTGTATTGCTCCAAAATCTTTTCGACAATGTAAGTGAACCAACCTGAAAAATCATGCTCGACTAGTTTGATTGAATAATTAACGACCATCAAGTCAATGAAGCTCACAATTTTAGAATACAAAAACAAAATTATAGATCTCAATGTTAAAAGGAATAACTCAATAATGCGTACCTGATAATGTTGAAGGTTATAACATAGGAAGTTACTTGTGTTGTGTGGTGATGGAGTTCAACTTAAATTCTATGATTGTTGCTAACTTAAAAGAGGAGAGAGTATTAATTGGGTTGGTTGTAATCAAGTAGTCTCATCTAAACTCTACTATTACCAAAAAAAAAAAAAACCAAACTCTACTAGCAATTCAAACTATTTCACTTCATCAGAATCATTCTGATCATTATCTCTATCATAAAAATGTTTATTATAATTCATATTGTATACATATTGCTTAGTGCCTTCGTTTCATATATTTATTTATAATGTGATTTGGTCATTCTAGTCCTCATTTGGTCGTTTATTGTGTATGGTGATGGCAAATTCTAACAAATTAAAGAAATTAAGTGAATAATGTCCATAAGATCACCGAAGATAGCCGTTTTAAAATTCTAATACATATGATGAACAGTTAACTTGAGTGAAGTCCATGATCTCATATTCAAACAATATAATTGTATTTATATAAGTCAATTACATAATACATATGAAACAATGAGACTATACGCCACCTCATACCCTAATGCCACCTCATACCCTAAACGCCACCTCATGCCCTAACGCCACCTCATACCCTAAACGCCACCTCATGCCCTAACGCCACCTCATACCCTAAATGCCACCTCATACCCTAACGCCACCTCATACCCTAAACGCCACCTCATACCCTAACACCACCTCATACCCTAAACGCCACCTCATGCCCTAAACGCCACCTCATACCCTAATGCCACCTCATACCCTAACCGCACCTCATACCCGCCGGCACCCCAACCCCGCCGCCGGCACCCAACCCCGTCGCCGGCACCCAACCCCGTCGCCGGCACCCAACCCTGCCGCCGGCACCCCCACCCCGCCGGCAGCCGGAAACCCCAAAAACCAAATCCGGCCGCCGGAAACCCCAAAAACCAACACCCAACACCACCTTCAACGCAGGATACTGGAGGTGTTCGCATCCACCGAACTCCCATTGTTCTCCATAGCGGTGGAGTCTTCACCGTATCATCAAGAAAGTAACTCGATTCCCGGGTGGAATTAAGAAGTGAGGGGGAGTATCCAACAACGAGTTTTGGACATGAGGCGAATCCCGATCGAGTAACTGGGTTTGCGTTGATTGATCCGATAAGCTTGCTTTGGCGTAATGAAGTAGTGAGAGATTAGGATAGTGCAACCGGTGACGATTCTCTCAGTTGTTTCAAACGTTGGCATCGAAGAGCTGCCATGCAAATCAGTTGGGTCGAAACCAATCGTTTCATTTCCATCTCCAGTTGCCTCGGTCAGATTCCTTCACACGCTTGGACCTTCAATTTTCTGAAACAGTTTCTTCACTTTCTGCTTGCATCCATCACAATCTATGTTCACCTTTAGAACACAAGTCTGTACAAATACCCAAACACAAACAACAAGGAAAATAGGTTAACGATGCCATCATATACAGCAAGTAAAAGATGAGAAAAATTCATCTTTCTCTTCTTTAAACTTTCTGAAATCCGAATAGAAACCTTCAACAGATGCAATCAGAACCCTATAATAAAAAAAACACAACAAGAAACAGAAAAACAAATTTACAAAACACAAACGATGCTAGACACAGCAAGAAACAGAAAAAGAAAAAACAAAACAAAAGCAAAGTTAGAAGAACTTATTGAAGGAAAAGGAGGGACTCAGGTTTGAATTTGTCGCCGTGATAGCGAGAGTCAGAAATCTAAGACCCTAAAACCCAGTGACATAAATGAAGAAAAAGCAATATCTAATGGACTTTGTTCACCAACTTTGCTTCTGAGGTCCCTCCATAGAATAGAGCAATGCAGTGTCTCCTCTGACAAATGCAATATCCCCCAACTCCTCGTCCCATCGGGATGTTCGACAATGGATAACCGAATTCCGGCACCATAGGCGTACATATCCGAATAGGGGATAGTGTCTTCATTGTCCGGGTGTCCGGATCATGGGATGGAAACGCCATGAGTACATGGTGCTCTTCTTCCGGAGCTTGGTCATCATCGTCTTGCGGGGGCTTGGTGCGCAGAGCGTTGCCGATGATAGTGTCCAAACCGGATACCCTGATGGAGCCGTCCCGATTGCCGTGTAGACCGAGACGGCCGTGGAATTGTGATGGTGCAGGCTTCGGCCTCGAAGGTCAGAACCCGCCATGGGGTTCCTTGCTCGGGGGGTAGTCTCTCCGCTCACCAGGGATGATTCCACGGTTCTCAGAACATGCGAACATGGCGCAAAGATGTAACTGCTGATTGGGCTGAGTACACAGGACTCGTTCCTCATAGAAATGCTGGTAGATCCGGTTTTCGGCTTCTCCAAAGATGGATTGATACAAGATTCCCTCGCAGGGTACGGTGTGACCACGACCACCCGTATGAATGACTCGAAGCACCCGAAACGAGCCACAAACCCTTTGGTGCAGATGACTTTCTCCGCAACTAGGTAAGCCGAGTAAAAACCGACACCATACTCACCGATCATGCTCGCATCAGCGCCACCCTGAAGGCCTCCATCAACTCTTTGGTGCAGGAGTTAACGAACAAGTAAAGAACGAGAAAGGGTTTGAAGCGGCGCGAGGTGAGATGAATTTAGGGTTAAAGGGTTCGATTTGAGTATTAGCATTTAGGGTTGTGAGAGAGTTTAGTTTACCGATTTTGCTTCAGTCCAGCGGGCCGTTGGATCAAAATCCAAACGATCTCAACCGTTTCTTCACTTTTAAGAGGTTAAATGTAGTTTGGGCAGCAAACCGAGCGGTTTATTCGCACCAACCACGGTTAATACGTTTTTTAAATCGTTTTCAAAATATACGGTTTTCAAAATCATTTGAAATTCACAAAACCAAAAACAATGAAACATAATCGATCGTTTCTTCTTCCACCCTGATTTCAGAGGAAGCTACGGAGAAAACATAATCTTGAAGTAGAAGATGAAGAAGCTTGACGAAGAAGCCCTAGTAAATCAAAATCGTTTGAAATTCACAAAACCTAAAGGATGGAGTATAATCGATCGTTTCGTCTTCCACCCTGATTTCAGAAGAAGCTATGAAGATTGAAGAAGAAGAAGAAGTGCTAGGATACGTTATACTACTTTCGACTCGGTAACGTGATTTCGTGTCTAAAGATATGCGGTCGATTCCTCTTCTTCCTAATCTCCCAACTCTTTTTTTGAATATCGTTGAAGGGAAACTTCATTTTGTCTTCTTCATGGAGATAAAACGAAGAACACGGAAGCAGTATAATCCCTGCTTGTGAAGAACTCTCATCCTTCGTTTGGGAGGAAAAGAGTGTTTTATTGGATTGTTTTGCTCAAAAATCTTTTCGACAATGTAAGTGAACCAACCTGAAAAATCATGCTCGACTAGTTTGATTGAGTAATTAACGACCATCAAGTCAATGAAGCTCACAATTTTAGAATACAAAAACAAAATTATAGATCTCAATGTTAAAGGGAATAACTCAATAATGCGTACCTGATAATGTTGAAGGTTATAACATAAGAAGTTACTTGTGTTGTGTGGTGATGGAGTTCAACTTAAATTCTATGATTGTTGCTAACTTAAAAGAGGAGAGAGTATTATTTGGGTTGGTTGTAATCAAGTAGTCTCATCTAAACGGATTCACATCGTCTGTAATTCTCTTCCCTGCAATTCCTTGTAATTCCCTCTTGAGATTGTAACACGTGGCAATAGACAATCCAAGGGTCCTCAATTCTAAACCCATCTTTGTATTCCTCTCTCCTCTCTCTTGCCCAAATTCAGAAAAACACGGAATCCTCTGCGATATTTCCTCTTCCGTCTCTCAGCGACTCAGTGTCTCCTCCGTGCAAAACTCTTTCTCTCTCATTATCGACCGCCTATCTCTCTTCTTCCTCACGAAATTGAGAAAAGCCCCAAATTACAGCGATTTCCTCATCCTCTGCATGGCTCATAGAGAATTTTGCCTGATCTTTTGATTATTTTGTATTGTATTTGCTTTGGATAATAACTTGAAAGTTTGATCTTCGAGTTAGAAAGGACAACCATTGCAGTTCTTTTCCCCTCGTGATATAAACTTCAGTCTCCCAACTTTTTCATGAAATTGCAGCTTCCGCACAGAAGAATAAAAGGTAAAAATCAATTCAGTTAAAATATGTCTTCTGTTTTTTGGCTACGAGTGCTGTTAAATTCTTTCACGTTACAAAAGAAACTTAAGTTTGGCAAAAGAATAGCAAACAATCTTGTAATCTGCCATTCTGTTTCATTTACATAAACAGCAGATGGCACAGAGGCAACCAACCAGCAGGCAATTTTTTAGATGGCAGCCGTTCTTCTGATCTGGGCCCTGTAAAGCCAGAATCTGTGATGCTATTTAGCTCCAAAATGATGGCTCTGAAGCTCTATCAACTCTGCTCTTCAGAGGTAACTCGTTTTCTCTTTCTGAATTCTAATGTCCACATACAAGTATGTCGCAACTGAATTTTTTTTTTTTTTTTTTTTTTTTTTTTCCTTTTTCCCCTACCCAAAAGGATTTGGCACTAGCAGAGTTGCTGATAAGGCCTGGATCCAGATACCAAGAAGATTTGTCAACGATGAAGGCATTTTCTAAGGAGGGTTTTGGCTCAGTTAATCGAGTCTACATTGTAAAAGGCACAACCTTCACATTCTTAAGAAGGCTGGCATTGTAACTTAAGTTAGAAAGGACAACCATTGCAGTTCTTTTCCCCTCTTGATATAAACTTCAGTGATGTTGGCCCGTGGAAAAAGTGGTGACATTGTAAACTTAAGCTCTTCGATGTTGGATTTTGTTGCTGAATTGCGAAAGTTTTCCTTGTTTGGAGATCGAGTAAATGGATTTAACTTCTAATTTAAACCAACTGAATACAAGCCATGCTGAAGTCACCAATCACCTGAACATGAGTCAGTGAGTCTTGATGGGCTCGAACCATCATCTTCTAGGAAGACCTAGATGCTCTTCCATTTTGAGCTAAAGACTCAGCACAGGAAGTTAATAATTAGCTTCAATGTATTTTGGAACAACAAGTGCAAACTATGAGATCCATCTAATGCCATGTTATTCAGTTGTGTTATTCCAGCAGAAATACAGAAAGTAGGGTAGGAGATCCATCTAATTTTGCCCAGCCATATCTAACAGTTAAGACCTACAACCGATCATCTTTCCTTAACTCTCATCAAAACCATTTCACCAAGAGAGAGAATGTACACCTCAAATTTAGACTACCCAGATCCTCACTTCCCATTGGGAAGAAAATAACAGAGCTGACACCAACAGGGGATTTGCAGCTTCTGTTTTTCTTTTTGTTGTTAATTATTTACTCTTTAATATTAGAATTTTCGATTCGAAAGGGTTGATGCTGTTGTTTTTACACTCAAATGCAACCTAGAAACTACTAAACAGGGCATAAAGAACATTATTAGGGATGCATAATCCATCATCAGTGACTTCAACAGCGAGCGGGCAGCCCTTCCAAGTGTGAGAGTTCTATTGTAACTTGGTGTTAATTTACTGGGCACCATTGTGGGATCAATAATCTTTGAGATTCTGAAAGTATTCATGTGAGTTGAATGAGATTCAACAGTTGTTATCTCCATTATCATGTAAAAACCATGGGTTCAAATTCTGCCAGCATTTCATTTTTATTTCTTTTTCCTTTCATGTTCCAGAAATTGAATCATTATCCTTAACTAATAATATACTGCAAGGCTACAAAGGATTATCATCTGTGCGTCCTATTGCATCAAAATACCAGAACATTTGGATAAATTTGTTTGCAGGAAGGCAACTGCTGCCCAGAAATGGGAGTGTAAGGGATAGAAAAGAAGAAATGTAGTCAAATCTGCAAGAATTCTATAAACTTTAATTAATAGAAACAACAACAAAATTGACAATAACAGCAATTAACTCTCATTTACAACTATGGGAAACTATACTTGGAGGCAATCACATTTTCCACCTCACAATTCATCCAACAGTATTTCAGTCGTGAATATCCATTAGTAAGATTAAACCAACGCAATTAAGTACACTAGCACAAAACTATTTTCCATTTTGAACAAGTAAATCACCTACCTGTTTCCTTTGGAGTAGTGAGTATAAATCGATGTATTTATACCATCACCGCTATCATCATCAATGAAGGCCTCATGATTGCTCCCAGTAAAATTACACATTACTGATACAACCAAAGGTTATTCCAATAGTTTAGATAATTAAGACGCAACTCAAGGAAGACAGAGTGAGATTGATCGCTCCAATTCAAGAGATCTCTCTTCACAAGATTCAGAGAGGAGAGAGAGCCGTGAGCCTTGCAGAGGATGACGAAATCGTTGTAATTTGGGGCTTTTCTCAATTTTGTGGGGAAGAGGAGAGATCAACATATGAGAGAGAAAGTGAAGAGGGGTTTTTTCAGAGTTTTGCACGGAGGAGACACTGAGTCGCTGAGAGACGGAAGAGGAAATATCGCAAAGGATTCCGTGTTTTTCTGAATTTGGGCGAGAGAGAGGAGAGAGGAATACAAGGATGGGTTTAGAATTGGGGACCCTTGGATTGTCTATTGGCACATGTCACAATCTCAAGAGGGAATTACAGGGAATTGCAGGGGAGGGAATTACAGACGATGTGAATCCCATCCCATCTAAACTCTACTATTACCAAAAAAAAAAAAAATCTAAACTCTACTAGCAATTCAAACTATTTCACTTGATCATAATCATTCTGATCATTATCTCTATTATAAAAATGTTGATTATAATTCATATTGTATATATATTGCTTAGTGCCTTCGTTTCATATATTTATTTATAATGTGATTTGGTCATTCTAGTCCTCATTTGGTCGTTTATTGTGTATGGTGATGGCAAATTCTAACAAATTAAAGAAATTAAGTGAATAATGTCCATAAGATCACCGAAGATAGCCGTTTTAAAATTCTAATACATATGATGAACTGTTAACTTAAGTGAAGTCCATGATATCATATTGAAACAATATAATTGTATTTATAGTAAGTCAATTACATAATACATATGAAACCATGAGACTATACGCCACCTCAAACCCTAACGCCACCTCATACCCTAAACGCCACCTCAAACCCTAACGCCACCTCATGCCCTAAACGCCACCTCATGCCCTAAACGCCACCTCATGCCCTAACGCCACCTCATGCCCTAACGCCACCTCATGCCCTAACGCCACCTCATGCCCTAAACGCCACCTCATGCCCTAAACGCCACCTCATACCCTAACGCCACCTCATACCCTAACACCACCTCATACCCTAACGCCACCTCATACCCTAAACGCCACCTCATACCCTAACACCACCTCATACCCTAAATGCCACCTCATACCCTAAACGCCACCTCATACCCTAACACCACCTCATACCCTAAATGCCACCTCATACCCTAAATGCCACCTCATACCCTAACGCCACCTCATACCCTCCGGCACCCCAACCCCGTGCCGGCACCCCATACCCTCAGGCAGCATCCCATACCCTCAGGCGGCACCCCTACCCCGCCTCCGGCACCCCATACCCTCAGGCAGCACCCCATACCCTCAGGCGGCACCCCTACCCCGCCTCCGGCACCCCATACCTTCCGGAACCCCAACACCACCGGCAGCCGGAAACCCCAAAAACCGAATCCGGCCGCCTGAAACCCCAAAAACCAACACCCAAGACCACCTTCAACGCAGTAGAGTAGGTGTTCGCATCCACCAGAAACCCATTATCAAGATAGCCTTCATTGCAGTTGCTGCCAGAACTCCCATTGTTCTCCATAGCAGGTGGAGTCAAGAGACCCATCTTCACCGTATCATCAACAAAGTAACTCTGATTGAGCTCAGATTCCTGGGTGGAATTAAGAAGTGAGTATCCAACAACGAGTTTTGGACATGAGGCGAATCCTGATCGGGTAACTGGGTTTTGGTATCAGTTACGTCTTGGTTGAGTTGGTCGGATTCATTGCTAGTATTTAGTAGAGAAGGGTAGTATCAGGAAAGTTTTGCAGATCAATGAAATTTGGATGGAACAGGTCAGATTCCTTGCTAAAATTAAAATGGGAGGGGATAGGGTCAGCCAACTGTGCTTCGGTATCAGTGACTTTGAGCTGATTAGATTCTTGATTAGAATTAAGCAGAGAAGGGGCATCATCAGGCGACAGGATTTGGACATAAATGGAAATATCACATTCCTGGAGAAAGTTGAGAATGGAGGAGTTGACATCTGGATCATTTATATTTTGGTTGACCTCATGACTTGGTTCCTGGCTAGAACTATGTAGTGAGGGAGCAGTATCAGGCGAACAGTTTGGGATATCAGTGGAATTCTGATTGACCTGATTAAGTTTCCTGGCTAAAATTGAGAAGGCTGGGGTTAGGAAGACGCCTCTGGGATTTGAGTATCGGTGAAATTTTGATTGACCTGATTGGGTTCCTGTGTAGAATTAAGTGGCCAAAGGGTATAATCATGAAGCTGGGTTTGGCTATCTGTGAAGTGTTGATTGATCTGATAAGCTTGCTGGCCAGAATGAAGTAGTGAGAGATTAGGATAGTGCAACTGGTTTTGGTTATCACTGAAATTTTGGTGAAACTGCTGAGGATTCTCTTGGGGTTGTGGGGCTGGTGAAGGCTGAGGCTGTTCAAACGTTGGCATCGAAGAGCTGCCATGCAAATCAGTTGGGTCGAAAGCAATCGTTTCATTTCCATCTCCAGTTGCCTCGGTCACTTCAGACTCCTTCACACGCTTGGACCTTCAATTTTCTGAAGCAGTTTCTTCACTTTCTGCTTGCATCCATCACAATCTATGTTCACCTTGAAAAATACCCAAACACAAACAAGAAGCAAATTTTCAGTCAGGATAAAACCACCGCCCACCTTAGCGGTCTTAAAAAAACAGAGAGCTTCAAAAGTCAGGCAGAAGAGAGAGAAACCTGGATCTTGAGAAGCTTAAAGTCTTCATCTTTAGTCATTTCTCCAAGGCCGCAAATGTAATACTGGTTAAAGAAGCTAAAACAGTACCAGAACAGAAATGAAGCCCAGATTTAAGAGAAAAGCATTTGATCAGAATTGAGCTACTTGAAAGGCCTGAAAAGAAAGTCGAGTTCTAAGTCTCATGGGAAGGAATCTTTGCTGAAAGTTTCAGATCGATTGAATTGGTGGATCTGAGGCTAAGAACTGAACCTAGTAACACCAAGAGAAGAGCACACTAACGGAATCTCAATCATAGATACAATTAAATAGAAGATTCAGGACTCCAGAAACAAACACAAATACAGGGAGGCACAAGATGAAACCCCTCGAAAGTCACCATCACAAAGCTCAAGCTAGACAAGGAGAGATTTAAACCCATGTTGCACAAAGCTCAACCTAGACAAGGATCGCAAATCTCTCCTTCATCGGTGGATCCATTAACCTTCTCACGGGTGATGCGCTCTACATGGATGACCCATTTGCAACGGTAAACCTGAACTACCTTACCTTCTCTGCCCCTTAAGTTCCTCTCACCACCTGCACTTCGTCGTCCTTCCTCACAGAAATCGACCTCACTTTGTACTTGTTCCTCAGATCTGAAGATAGAGGAGAAGCACACCACGAACACTCGACGGAGCGGTGAAGACTCTCTTCTGCTACCCGATACGATAACGGCAACGTTCTATTCCTCAGAATGGGTTTTGAATCGACCTCACGTTGTACTTGTTCCTCAGATCTGAAGATAGAGGAGCACCACACCAAGCTTATCATTCTCGATACGAGTTAGGCCAACAACCTTTAACAACCTCTGTGCCATCAACAGTACCGCCGAGCTTCTTCACGATCTTCACGTCACGGAGATCGGGTTTCGCAGGGTCCACGACGGAGAGAACAGCGTGAGCTCCACAGGCACGGCCATGGTAGAAGAGGAGACATAAGAGTTGAGTACCAACTACCGGACTTGACAAGCGAATCGCGATCGGTGAGCTCCACAGTGCGGCCATGGCAGTGAGCACATCGACGGCCATGGCAGTGAGCAACAGCGATAACAACACCGGTTGTGCCGTCGCGACAGTTATTCAACTAAGACCCTAACCCTATAAATGCAAGTGATGCGGAGGATGTGAAACCCTAAAACCCCGCTGACGGTCCAGATTTCACCATATTTATAAAATCAGATTTAACGGTTAGGATAACATATTGTTCATTACACTTGTAAGGGACGAATCAAGTTGGAAGCCGCCTTTTCCATATATTGTACATTGTTGGCCTACAAGTATGAACCAACTGAACCCCTCCTTCAACAACAAAACCCAAATTTAATAAAAATAAAAACTGAGAGAGGGAGATAGAAAGTTACATTGAAAATTCAAACAAGAAAACAGATATCACATTTCCTATAACTTATGTCAAGAATAAAAAAAAATTAAATATGTGTACATTCTTAATAGTGATTGTACGAAAAAAAACTGATTCATTTATGTAAAAAGTAGATGAATTCAAAATCAATATCTAATGAATTAGGTTTAAGTAGTTGTTGGAGTTCAATGTTCTACGAGCCCAACAAGTACATTGACCGTATGTTGATTATGAAAAACTGGATGGAGAAAATCAAGGTTAAAATCATTGCCTATAAACTATTATGAGAAATCTCAGTTGGTAACAACCACTTAACACCATTAAAAATGAGGGGGGCATACAAGGGGCAACATTAATTATTCTTTAAAATAAAAATATTAGAATAATTACTAATGGTCAATGTACATCAAAATGGCTAATACAATTGTTTCAATTGAAAAAATACAAGTTATTCACGTTTAGTTTGGACCATATACAATATAAATTCATATTTGAACACACATTGCATTTAGACTTGTTTCAAGCATACAAATAAATATTCTATATACCAAACGATGGAATCGAACCATCATCCCCTAGATAATATCTGGTGCTCTCCCTGGCTAGTTCACCTAAAAATCAATATGGGACCTCTTGTTTTGTGTTTCATTTTCCCCCGTCCCCCTCTTCGTTTCTCAATTGCTTTTCTCTTTGCCATTTTTTTTTTTAGTCATCCTTCTTGCTTTCTTTCCCCCTCTCCCTGCCCCTCCCCCTGCCCTTCCCTCCCCTCTCCCTCCTCTCCCCTCTCCCCCCCTCCCCCTCCCCCTCCCCCTCCCCCTCCCCTCATACCCTCCCCCTCTCCCTCCCCTCCCCCTCGCCCTTCCCTCCCCTCTCCCTCCCCTCATCCCTCCCCCTCTACCCTCCCCTCCCCGTTCCACTCCCCCTTCACCCCCCCCCCCCCCCCCTCAACCCCACACCTACACACCCACACCTCCCACCTTCACCGCCCCCCCCAACACCACCTTCACTTACCACCTTTCCCCCCTTCAATCACCTTCCTTACCACCTTCTACTCACTTCGTCGTTTTGCCGTTGGCCCCTCTCATCCCGCTGCTTGGGACACAAACTCCGTGCATCCCTCAATACTCTTTTGATCGCATTACTGCCTTGTTTTCTTGTCATCCCGTCCGATCTTCAGATCCCACCTTTAACGCTCGTGTCATCCGTCGGCTTCTTCTGATCTTGGGCCTCTTCTTCGTCTTGGCTCTTCTTCCGATCTTGTTGGTGAGCTCCGCCTTCTCCACTCTACACTCACCTTTCCTCCCCCCTGTGGGTTTTCGGCTTTTGTTCTTCTCCTTCTTCCGGCTTTCCTAATCCTATATTTCTACTGGTTTGTGTTTACCATTGCTCTTAGTTCCCTTTGTTGGACCCTTTGTTCCCTTTTCTGCTCCTGCGTCCCGTTTGGTTCTGTTTCCCCCTTGGGGGTTTCTTGTGTCCTTCTTTTCTTCTCCCCCCTTTTTTTTGTGATCGTCTTCTGCTTCTTGGTTGTCTTCATCTTTAGTCTTTCTCTTCCTCTGGGGACTCTGTGGTTGGTGTTCTTGCTTCTTCTTCCTCGTTTTCCTTTTCTTATCTCCCCCACCCCTGGGTTCTTTGGTCTCTTCTCTTTGTCTTTCCCCCGCTTCTCGTCGTTCTTATCCTTCCTCCTCGCCTACTGTCTTTCTCTTTTTATCGTTCTCTTTTTCTCTTCTCCACTAACCGTGCCCCACCCTCTTTCGTGCCCCCCCCGTTTCCCGGGGTGCCCCGCTTGGGGGGGTGGTGTTGTGCAAATATCTCTATCCGTTTTTGTGCTTGTTCTTGTTTGTTTTCTTTTTTTTTCGTCTTGTTCGTTGATCTATCGTGCGTTTTCTTTTCGTGGTGTTTTTGGTTTCTCGTTGCTCTTCGTCTTATCTTTTATCATTTGCCCTTGTTATTCTTTTGCTTCCGACTTCTCCGTTCCTTCCAGCTCTCTTCTCGTCTCTCTTTTCCTAATCTTCGTTCTCTCCTGTTTGCTCTTCTCTCGTCTTCTCCTCCCGTCCGTCCTCTTCTTCCTTGTTTATTTTTCCCTTTTTGGGGGTCTGGTTTGCGATTTCTTTTTTGATCTATTCTCTTATATGTTTCGTCTTGTTTTGTTTTCTATAATATTTTAACTCTTTCATCTTTGCTTTCTTTTTGTTATCAGTCCCTTCGTTCGCTTGTGCTTATTAACCAACTCTTAAACTCTTGTAACTTCATCTATTTGCTTGTCGTTTTGGTTTTGTTTCGATGATCTGGTGTTGTTTGGGTATTGATTTGTTGTCTTTTCCCTTCATATCTCTCTTTGTATCCATTGTTTGTCTTGGCTTATTCGGGTTTTTCGTCCCTTTATATTGGTATTTTCTTTATCCTCCATGTTGCGTTCTCTTAGAAATCAAATCTATGCTTCCTTGTGGGCTATTGTTTTACAAGACTATTAGGATAGTCGTGCTATGTCCTTTTTTCAACCTCAATGACTCTTTGTTTTGAATTTTTAGTAACTCATTACTTTGCAATAAAATGTTTATGTTAATTATAATTATAGAAGTAAATAATAGAGTACAATTAATTGATTTTACCATTTATGTCAAACTGGTGTTCAGATGTGTATAGGGGTGTCAATTTTCAACCAAAACCGTTAAAATCGGACCGAACCGACCTATTATAGCCCGAACCGCCCGAACCGATCCTTAATGGGCCGTAATTGGGCTGAGGATCCTCACCCGACGGTTGGCCCGCCCACCTGTGCGCCCCGTCAACCCGTTAGTCTTTTACATAAATAAAATTAAAATATTAAATGTAATTAATTTTTTTTGGTATTGTTTAAATGTAATTAATGATCCATGAATTTCGGTGTTTGACACATTGAGACTTGAGTTTGAGTAGTTGAGAGTTGAGTGTTAACACATTTAACGGTTTAAGTTTTAAGTTTTAACTTTTTAATTTTCAAATTTCATTTAGTTTTATTATTTTAAAATTTAAAAGTCTTAATTGATAACTTTTAACTCTTAAGTCTTAATCTTAATCGTTAACTTTTTAATTTTCAAATTTCATTCAGTTTTATTATCTTAAAATTTAAAAGTCTTAATTGATAATTATTAAGTCTTCATCTTAATCGTTAATGTGCTGTTTCAATTTCAGACTTTCAGTATTTCACATTTTAAAATTCTAATACATATGATGAACTGTTAACTTGACTGAAGTCCATGATTTCATATTGAAACAATATAATTGTATTTATAGTAATTCAATTACATAATACATATGAAACCATGAGACTATACATATGATAAAGATGTATCTAATAATGATTTTGACATGAATAGGAGTTGTAGGTCACCTGAATCATGACTGATCTAGATGTACGTTTATCATCTCCTTCAATCCTTGGGTAGTATAATTTATGTGAAACATTGAGTCAATTTGTCCCATTTCCAAAGAGATGTTAAATTTCTGGTTTCTCCCAAAAACATTACTATGGGAATACACAAAACAGCAGTTGAAATTCAACATGAGTATAGCAGCAGATCAGAAAAGCTGTATCAAGCCAGACATTTAAAAGTGTGACACCCTTCAAAAGGACCATGGTCTAACATTTCATTCATAAAAACACATTGAATTGTGGCCAACTCTTTGTTATGGATTATGTTTCATAGAAGAGATTATAAGAGGTTTGGGATACGATCACTTACGCACTGCTATACATTCAATAGCAGCAAAATTTTTAAGAGAAAACTAACATTCCTTACTCAATTCATCTCTTTTTTTATGCAACCAAGATGTAAAAACATCTCTTTTTTAAGAATCGAATGTAGCTCCAGGTGGCCTTAAGACAGCGGTGGGTCCTGTGGGAAACTGAAGACCTAATTGAATTCTCAATTTTGTTATTTTGGCTTCGTTGTGCTAGTTTTTTCATGATATTTGGGACAAAGATGGTATTTATTTTGAACTAAACTCTTATAGGTACTGATTGAATCATACAACAAAGCTATTGTGTCAACTATTTCATGATATTTGGGACAAAGATAGGTTTTTACATTCTCTCCAAAGTATGCATATTAGTACATTTCAACTCTCTAACTTATTTAAGTATTTTTTTCACAACAAATGAGAGATAGATAGGTTTCTAACCTTAGATCCAATTCAATCGAACATGAACATCCTGATAAGTTTGCTTGGTCAATTTATAGATAATATCAAGATACATCTCCTTAAATAACTTGGATTGTGATGAGGAGTGAATACATACATTCATACAACTTCATGTATTCAACTTAGGATCCTAGTCTTTACCAATTTTTTTAATTAAAAAAAAAAGGTAATTTTTTCCAAACTCAATTGGCTATAAAAAACTATCATATAAGGACAATGATTGATCAAATTTAATTGACTTAAAGATGACTTTCAATTTGGGGAAAGTTGCAATCACGCGTTCTGAAAACCTATCTTGATAATGAAAGAAAACAACAGCCATGGTTCATTTCCCAACCATTAGGATCTCACTGGAAAAAGGTTATGAAGTTCATAGTACTTTTGCAAAGGATTTAATGAATAACTAGGTACCAAATCACCAACCTACACATATAGCTAAGCTTTCTTATATCATTCACCAACTCTAACAATAATAGTTGAATGCTTTTAGACTTGTTTCAGCACAGATTACAAATAAATATTCTATATACCAAATCCTGATGGAATCGAACCATCATCCCCTAGATAATATCTAGGTGCTCTCCCAGTTGAGCTAAGGATTCACCTAAAAAATCAAATATGTGAGAACTCTCTTAAGTTTTATAATGGAATTTCAATTTTAACACCACCGTTCACCCACGTACTCAGAAAATTGACCAAAAATCTTTACCTCAAATGATGAACTGTTAACTTGAGTGAAGTCTATGATCTCATATTCAAACCATATAATTGTATTTATAGTAAGTCAATTACATAATACATATGAGAACCTCTTAAGTTTTAGAATGGAATTTCAATTTTAACACCACTGTTCACCCACGTACTCAAAAAATTTACCAAAAGTCTTTACCTCAAATGATGAACTATTAACTTGAGTGAAGTCCATGATCTCATATTCAAACCATATAATTGTATTTACAGTAAGTCAATTACATAATACATATGAAACTATGATACTATATGCCACCTCAGACCCTAACGCCACCTCATACCCTACGCCACCTCATACCCTAACGCCACCACATACCCTAACGCCACTTCATACCCTAAGCCACCTCATACCCTACGCCACCTCATACCCTACACCACCTCATACCCTAAGCCACCTCATACCCTACGCCACCTCATACCCTACGCCACCTCATACCCTAAGCCCCTACGCCACCTCATACCCTCGGGCACCCTACAAACCGCCGGCAGCCCCAACACCGCCGGCACCCCAAAACCACCTTCATGGCGCCGGAAGCCCAACCCAAGAAGCCGGCCGCCAACAACCGGAACCCCAAAACCACATTCATGGCGCCGGAAGCCCAACCCAAGAACCCAGCCGCCAGAACCGGAACCCCAAACCACCTTCAGGCGCGGAAGCCCAACCCAGAAGCCGGCCGCCAAAGAACCGGAACCCAAAACCACCTTCGTGGCGCCGGAACCCCAACCCAAGAAGCCGGCAGCCGGAACAACGTCTAATCTGGACCCCCGCCGACGGTCCAGATTTCACCATATTTATAAAGATGGCGATTCATCATCTTCCATGTTGGACAGCAGCCCTATACTTTCTTTCAGCTCTTGGGACTTCTCTTGAGGTGGTCCTGCAACTTCACATCAAAGATGCTGTAAAGTACCAAAAGGCTTCCAAACATGGACCTGTAACGAGTTCGGTTAACTTCAGCTGCATCGCCATCTTTACTTAATTTGCACCCAATTTGATGGGAGTTCCAACTGCTGCGTTCATAAGCCCGAAATTGTTGAATACCTAAATCTGAACCTTGCTGTTTTGGTTTTAGATTCAAGTTCCAAAAGTCTAAGGTTATGGGAAATTATGGTTTCAATTTCTAGGGTTTCTACAGGGTAACCATGCTAGGGTTGAGGTCAAGTACTAGATGGGAGAGGAGAGGTTGTGTTTCTAGAAAGCAAAGGGATTTGGTGGAGGGAATTAGGAGATATGGGATTCTAGGGTTTTGGGGAAGAAGACAATATGCCGCAGGAAAGAGAGGGGAAATAGTAGGGTGTGATGGGGAAATATTAAGGATGGGCACTTACTGAATTTAGGAGGTTAGGGATGAAGAGTTGCTGAAGAAAAACACCAAACCAAGCTGTCGCAGGACCCTCCTCTGCTATAGAATCCAAGAAGCTCTACCTCTGCTGTAACTCTCTCTGCAATATTTTTTTCATCAAAAACTCCTTTATTATTGTGTACTCATAGCCTTTTATTGGATGACTCCTACTAGGACCTATCTTCAAAACAAAATCTAAAGAGGACTTCAATTCTAAATATAACTTCAATTTAAAATAAGACTGCTAGAAAATTACTGACTATAATTAGGCTTCGCTGGCTTGAATAGGTCTGCCCCTAAATTACCAGAATACCCCTAGAGCCAAAACCCTAAACACGAGTGACTTACATGTTACGCTAAGTATATCTAGCCATACAATTATACAAGTGGCAATGTTAAAACCATCAAATTGTAAAAAATTATTAAAAAATTACTTAACGTGTGGAACAATGAAAATTGTACGTCTAATAGACTCCCAAACCCTAAACCCCAAAATTCAAAACCCTAAACTCAAAACCCTAAACCCAAAACCCTAATGACCAAATTGCCCTTTATGACTAAAAAGGCCAAAATACCTTGTAAGGCCAAATCACCTAAAATGTCCTTTATGTCCAAAATACCCTTTATACTAAAAAAAAAAAACAAATTGTAACTCATGAGCAAAATCCCCTTTCGGATCAAATCACCTAAATGATGAAAATACCATCTAGGACCTGACCCAAAATGTTGTTTATGACGGAAATGACCCAAGTAAAATTCCAAACTGTCTCATACGAGCAAACTACCCTACATGACCAAAATACTCTTTATGCCAAAATGACTAAATTATCCCTGAATGACCAAAATACCCTTTATGCCAAAATGACCAAATTATCCCTAAATGACCAAAACTTGCTTATGCCCTAATGACCAAAATAACCTTCCTGTCTATAACATTTAAAATGACCAAAATACCCTTATGCCAAAATGACAAAAATGTACTTATGCCCTAATGACCTAAATTACCTTCTTGCCCAGAACATTCAAAATGAACAGAATGCCCTTCATCCTATTGACCAAATTGCCCTTTATGACTAAAAACGCCAAAATACCTTGTAAGACCAAATCACCTAAAATGTCCTAAATGATGAAAATACCATCTAGGACCAAATGACCCAAAATGTTGTTTATGACTGAAATGACCCAAGTAAAATTCCAAACTGTCTCATTGGAGCAAACTACCCTAGATGACCATAATACCCTTTTTGCCAAAATGACCAAATTATCCCAAAATGACCAAAATACCCTCAATGTAAACCTCTTGAAAGAGTGAACAGAATAAAATCTACAGACAAATGGGGAAAAGAAAGTATGATTTATGGGTTTCCCTGGTTTCTTATCCTCCCTAAGGATGCAACTGCTACGGGCGCCAAAATGATTTTCTTCCGTGAGACCTTCCCTACATGGGTGCTCAAGAAGGAGATGCTTTGAAGGTCGTAGAGAGTTTAGATGGCCCCATCATGCAAGGATACGGTGCTCTTGCTAGGTCAATATCCAGTAACTTTTAATCTACGCTTGAGGTTTTTGAGTTCTTTTTTGCTTGCAAGCGATTGTAGTGTCAATTGATTGTGTCTCTGATTCGCTTGTCAAAAGCTCGAATAAACGGAGTTCAAATTCAGGGATTATCAACGGTGAGGCAGTCCGTCGGATAGAAAGGAATAGGGTTTGATTTTGTAAATTTCTAAACTACAAAACCATTCAAGGTAAAAAAATAAAATTGTATTTACATTGATGCCCCCGCACTTTTAATCCTAGCCGTTGGATCTTTCTTTTTCGCTTTGTGGAATCGCACCGTTAGCCGCAAATAAAAATCCCGGTGAGAAGACATCATTTCAAGTATATGGGTGTTTGTGCTGCGAGCAAAGAGAGGAGAGAGAGGGGGAGAGGGAGAGAGAGAGGGAGAGAGAAAGTTTTGTTTTTTTGAGTATATAATTGAGAAGTGGGACTCCTAATGGTTCATATAACGGCCCACATTGCGAAAGCGTTAGTGCTTCCCCAAGGGAAAGTTATCCGGACTTTCATTCTTCGGCCCCCCTCCCCAGTGTTGAATCATGGTTTCGCCCTTGCTCTTAACTTAGCCTATTCTAACCCTAATGTTTAGAAGTCTTTAAATTCCTGTCACTGACCATGAATCCTGAAACCTGACGAACCAGCCAAACCCAAATCTTGCACTGATTGTCCTTGATTGGGTTGGGTCTTTATGATTGCCTTGTCCTACCTGACCTGGCCCTAGCTCTAACAAATTTGACATAAATTTAAGCATGACTGTGTGCTTGTTGCCTGTAATTTCCGTCGTTTTCTCCATTGTTTAATTTTTTTTCCCCCTTTACTATTTATTTATTGATGTGAGACATGTCAAGTTTCTGTTCTAACATATGCCATTAAGTTCGTTGTGATTTAAGGGTGCATGAGCCTAGCTTGTAGGAGAGTTCATATTAACTGTGAACTCTTAGCGTTATTTATAAATCTACTAGGTAGAAGCAATGGTTCGGATACTCTAAATTAGATATTCAGAATATAATGTATTAAGCAATCATGCGTTTAAATCACAAACCCTAATATTATTATCTTAACTATTGATGGCTTATCTTCATCTAGACATGTAGTGAGATGGTAATGCCCATCGGCCGAGGTAGCAACGACACCATGTTCCCAGCTGCACCATTCAATTTCACTGCCTACGTACAAAACTGCAAGAATTCATATGGTGCGAGTCCTCGGCCTCATTGGATCACAGCTCAGTTTGGTGGTCACGTAAGTCTTAATTACTTAGCATGACTAACAAAACTTCCTTCTTCTTCTTCTTCTTCTTACAACTTCATTCCTGAGATTAATGGATTAAAACTGCAGGATGTTAAGCGTGTTCTTGAACGTTTTGGAAGCAACGTCATATTCTCCAATGGACTAAGAGACCCATATAGCATTGGGGGGTTAGTAACTTACAATGTGTTTTAAGTCTCTATGTATCAATCTATTATCTGTTTGTTTAGCAATCTGACTTTGCCTGTTCTAATCACTAGGGTATTGGAAAGCATATCTCCTAGCCTTGTTGCGGTCCGCACGAAAAATGGTTTGTCTTCTACTTCTTATTTTTCTTTGGCATTTTAAAAGCGAGTAGGAAGTTATATCAGTTGGCAAAGAAGAACACCTCATAATGAAAAATCATGAGTTCATCCTTAAGATATTTATTTACGAAAATCTTTGTGCAGCATCTCATTGCTTGGACATAGTAAATTCTTCGCCAGAAGACCAGAGTGGTTAGTAGAACAAAGGAAGAAAGAGATAAGAATAATGGCTGGCGAAGTATTATATGGATCTTGAAGCAAAAATATACTAGCTAGGATCGAAATTGCTTCTCAAAATCTTTTAGAAAGGATGATTGTCGAGTAATTATTTTTAGAAACTTCTTAAAGTAATTATAAATCGAAAATGAAGTACCACTTAAATAAAAGATTTCTCTTTTGCACTTCTTGTCTTTTTGCTTTTTCCATTGTCATACTTCTTAGTGAAAAGATCATGAAAAAACGGTGTTAAGTCGGTATCAGTTTTGGGCTCTTCAAGTTCAAATTGAAAACACTCAACCCCAAATTACACCCAAAGTTTTGGGTTGGGTTCAGGTTGAGCTAACAATTTAGCTGTGAGTTGGATCAACTTTGAGAATATTTCCACCCATTTCAAGTTAAATTATGGTTTTTTTTATTAAGTCTTGAACTTGGACCATAATACATTAAAACTGCCTATGAATAATCAAATCCCATGGGCCAAACAAAAATTTTCTTCAATAAATAGATCAATCCATTATTACACTCAACTTATAGGGGAGGTTCCGGAGGGAAGATCACTAATTATTTTGTTTATTTCAGTTAATTTATAAGTTTTACCAAGAAGAATCTTGTATTCCATGATCTATAACATTGGGAAAAACATTGGGAAAAACTAGAAGGCCAGAAGTGACGGGGTAATATATGTGGAAATTTGTAGAATTATACATGGAATCTTCAAGGTTTCGCAATTCAAGGGCGGAGATAAAAGGGCTTGACACAAAGGTGCTCTCGTTCCTTGCAATACAAACCCTCAATGTCTTTCCAATAGTAGTCATCGATACCTCCGTAGTAATACATCGTCTGAACTAGATATCTTGCTCCTTTGATCACAGGAATCATGTAGCAATGCTTCTTTTCAGATTTATCAGGAAACCTCCATAGTAATATGTCGTCTGAACCAGATATTTCGCTTCTTCGATCACAGGAATCGTGTAGCAATGCTTCTTTTCAGATATGTCGGGGAAGAACCTCATTGTAGTCAAAACTGGTACCAAATTCGGCTGGTCCATGGTGGCTTTGCTACTGCCGGAGACAAATCCTTCGTCTGTGATCCATCTGAAACTACCCACACTGGCATCATTCGATGAGCCACAGTTGAGGTAGAAACCTCGCAATATATTTATTTATTTATTTTCGAAGTCTCAACGAAGGAATCAAGACTACTCTTGTAGGATGGACTCCCCTCCCCCCAAATCTTTCTTCAAAAAAAAAAAAAAAAAAAAGGGGGGGGTTGGGGGGGGGTTTTTGGTGGGGGTAGGCTTGAGGTCGTGTCTTTGATGGCAAGGTCTCTACAGGTTTGAAGGTTAGAATCATGGGACCAAACTTTGTACCTGGCCAGAAGAAGGACTTGTATGTTAAGAGTGTCCAGAGGACTGTCATCTGGATGGGAAAGAAGCAGGAATCAGTTGAGGATGTTCCTTGTGGTAATACAGTTGCTCTTGTTGGTCTTCACCAGTTCATCACCAAGAATGCTACCCTGACAAATGAGAAGGAAGTTGATGCTCATCCAATTCGTGCTATGAAGTTCTCCGTCTCACCTGTTGTGCGTGTGGCTGTACAATGCAAGGTTGCTTCAGATCTTCCAAAACTTGTTGAAGGTCTTAAACGTCTGGCCAAAACTTGTTGAAGGTCTTAAACGTCTGGCCAAATCAGATCCTATGTTTTTTTTTTCATTTACAGAGGTTAATGGGGTGAAGTGAGAAGCAAGAAGTGATGCAAGTGTGAGAAGCGACAGCATCCCAGATAATAAATCTTGAAGTTGAACGACCCAGGTGATGATAATGTAATGGATCTGAATTGGTCTTAACTGGATATCCTAACCAGGAACTCATGGTCTTAACCGTCAAATCCATGGCCTTGGTTAGAAGAACCTTAGAAATGTTGTATGCACCCTCTTGAAGTTAAATTACTTGTGAAGAATCCCTACTTTATTTTGTTTCTGGTCTCAGACTCAGATTGAAAAATTATCTGGTCTTTATTCTTTTTCTTCACTTTGTTCTCAGTTTATTTATACTTTTCTTTTATTACATGTACGGCTTTCTTCACATGGCATTGCAATATTGGCTCCCTATTGTTCCAATGGTTTTCACAGGGACACCCCTAGCATGGATAAAAAACAGTTTACCTGTTAGCCCAGCACCTCACTGTGAAGTTTCTTCCTCCCACAATCAAAGTGCCAATTACTTTCCACTCAACACCCTTGTTAAACAGTTGCAAGTTTGCAGTTGAAATCTGATCTCATAGCTTAATAGGAAAGATGAAAAAGGGCCAATGGATATAGCAATATCTACTGGTACTTATCTGGGAATCAGTTTTATGTTTTTCTGTGTGGAATCTGTCACCTTGGACTGTTTATTCCTTAATTTTGTAAATAGAAAAATGTTGACTTTATTATTATTTTTATTTTTTTATATATTTATTATGTAGGCTCCAAGAAATGTAACTCTTGGCTGCTGTCCAAATGATCTTTTCAACTTAATTATGTCCACAGCTGCTCGCAATTTTCAGCAGAACAAACAAGTACTTCAATGGTTTCTTTATTGACAACAGTGATCTCCACTCTTATTGTTTTCAATGTTAGATCTCGGCTCATCATATCTTATGAAGGATCAAAGTTCGTTAAGTAGCTGTTCTCTTACCTCCATCAAACTTGGTTATTAAGTAGTTGTTCTCTTACCTCTCATGAAGGTCAATGTATAAAGCCAAAAATTTATCTCTTTCGGCTGGAACTCCAACTTCCTCTCTCCATATCATTTTGCAAGTCGGGTGAACATGGAAGCTATCGCTGCCCTACCACTGATGATGAGGTTCGTATTGGAAATATAGTGTTCATCGTCTCACGCAAAAATTAGAATGGGCTCCAATGCTAAATAACAATAGATTTCCTCTTTGAAGGGTGAAGATCTGTATCTTATTTACAGTATATTTACCTAAACATAGTGTTGCTTATGTACAATATTTTACATTGGAAAAACTTGTACTGCCAGTGCACCAGTGTTGGATAATACTTGGGCAATTGAAGATATGTGCAGCATTTAGATAGGATCTATCTCTTGCTTGCTTTGTTAACCAAGTAAAACTTTTATTTATTTTTCATGGATGAATGGTATCCATAATCTTCTTAATACATTATTACAATACACTTCTCCATGATCTCATATTGAAACCATATAATTGTATTTATAGTAAGTCAATCACATACTACATATGAAACTATGATACTATACGCCACCTCATACCCTACGCCACATCATACCCCCCCCCCTACCCCTCATACCCTAACGCCACCTCATACCCTATGCCACCTCATACCCTAACCCCACCTCATACCCTAAGCCACCTCATACCCTACACCACCTCATACCCTAAGCCACCTCATACCCTAACGCCACCTCATACCCTACACCACCTCATACCCTAAGCCACCTCATACCCTAAGCCACCTCATACCCTACGCCACCTCATACCCTACGCCACCTCATACCCTACGCCACCTCATACCGCCGGCGGCCCCACAACACCGCCGGCAGCCCCAACACCGCCGGCAGTCACAACTACAACGCCGGCGGCCCCAACACCGCCGACACCCTACAACACCGCTGGAACACCTTCACGACCGCCGGCACCCCAACACCGCCGGAATCCTTAATCCGCCCGCCGCCGCCAACCCAACCCAACACACACCGCCGGCAGCCGCCGGGATGCCGGAACCCCAACCCAAGACCCAAAAACCCTCAAAGTCTTGGTTATCAACTCTATTTTTACTCCGAGAACACCTGAAACAAGCAAAATAAACAAGTTACAGAGAAAATTGATAAACAGTTTAAAAGTTATCATAACAAACAAGATGAACAATACTACTGCAAGGATAACGAGAAGAAACACCAGATGTTATTTCACCTGTGCACTGTTCTCGGTCCTGTGTTTCTTAAAAGTAACGAAACAGAAACTAACATCGCCCTTGGTGCGGCTTCTGAAATCGACGGCGAAATTGGTGGCGGTGTTGGTGTCGTTGTCAGCAGGTAAGGAAGGCAAGAATGGTGAAGTGGAGCAACATGGCGCAGATTTCTATTGAAGAATGGCGGTGGTGTTGTCGAATGGTGCACCTTGAGCACTGTTGTAAGCACGAGCCGCGGTGTAGTAGCGGGCGGCGGGTTGTCGGCGGTGATGAGAATGTCAGTGGTTTGGCCTGGCCCAACCATCAGCACGATGGTGCTTCCGGTGGCGATTGTGTTGGCGTGGAAAGACCTTGGCCGAGATATGGAACAACGGAGACGGCTTCTTTTGCCTTCCTTCTCTTTCAACTTATCTCCAACGCTGAACCACCTCGTCCTTCTTTTTCTTCTTCGGGTTCCTCCTTTGCCTCACCGGAAAATTTGTCGCCACGAAAGACCTGATTCTTGGGATGAAGCTTTGGGGTGTAAAGGAATTTCTTGAATATTTTATGACCAGTTAATGCATACCCAGGTGGCTTGGGAAGAATTTTGGATGGTTCTTATTACTTGTCGGATTGAAAATTTCAATTCTAACCCAGAAAGGGAAATAACCAAACAAGTCTAGCCTGCCAAAGAGACCATTCCCAAAAAAAAAAAACCAAAAAAAAAAAAAAAAAAAAAAAAAATAAACCAAACCCCCCCACCCCCCCCCCCTTCCTCCCCCCCCCCCCCCCCACCCCCCCCCCCTCCTTCCCCCCCCCCCCCCCCCCCCCTCTTTTCCTCTCCCCCCCCCCCCCCCCCCCCCGTGGTTTCGACCATATAGTAGCTGTTGTAAGCGATGACAGAACAAGAAACTAATCATTCATCGATCATCTTCGCTCACCTAGTGTGAAGAGATAGAACGGTAGCTCACAGAGAGTACAATCTCCCTCTGCCTCTCGCTCGCCGCTAAAAATGAGGAAGAAGAGGGTGTGAGGAAGCGATGCATACTAGGGTTTTTTATTTGCCGACGGTTTAGATTTAGCCACGTCATCACATTTGAATTAATGGTTCAGATTCAAACTTAGATATTAATTTTCCTTTTTACATTTTAAAGAATGAATTTTTATTAATTTACAAACTAGTCCTTCCTTCGCCCAATACGACGAGGGTTCTTGCTTCGTGCTGAAACCGGAAATCGTGCGAACTGACCGTGCGAAGGAGAGAAAGAGAGAGGTTAGGCATCTGCTTTTTCATTCTCAAATAACCGAATGAGAGAGAGCTGCGAACGGTGATTTCCTACAATGGTAAGGACGAACACAGAGGGACAATATTCTTTTTTTGATCTCTCTCCTTCGGTTTGTTCTATCGATTTTGTTTCCCATCTTTTCTTTTTTTCCTTTTTTCCTTTTCAGGGGCAAAAAAAGTAGAAGAAAGCTTAGGGCTTCTATTTACTCTGAATTTTTTTTGTATAGTAATCCTATACTTATTTTACTCTGAATTTCTATTTAACTGGACTTATATTTTCAGTTTCTTTTTGAGATTTTAGCTCATCGTTTTGCTGTTCTTGAGTTAATTATTGTTGGCTAAGTTGTGGCTTCTTAATTTTTCGTGTTTTAGATGTCAAAGACTCTGTTTTTGAAGCTACTGGTTTTCAACTTCTAACTAATATTCATGTTCTGTTCATTGGTTAACTCCACTTTTACTCCACCTAGATTCCCTTGTCATTATATTCAATAAATTATACATTTGAGGAAGATTAATTGATCCTACCATGTAGTATCTGTTGTTATGTGGATTCATTCACTCCTCTTACTTTTAGTACCCCTAGCCTTCCCTTTTAATAATATTTGATTCGTCATAAATTTGAGGTAGATTACTTGCCCTTACCATAGTATATCTGTGATTGAAGGTTAGAGCCGGATTTGAGATGGCACTGATTCATGCAACGGCTAATAGCATCGGTGTACCCCTTTCGAGGTTGTTTGCCGGGGCATCAAATACCGTAACTACTGATATAACGGTTCAACCCCATCTATTTCTACTAATTTAGTTTGTGCTCTTTTAGATTTTGAGACTGTCACATACATGCTTGAGGTATGTTCCCTTGATTCCTGATACATTCTCAAAAATAAATATTTGTGAAGGTTGGATTATTGAGAACTCACTCCATGGTTGTTGTCAATGGATTGCAGGGAGCATTCACTCATTAAATTATTTGCACGAAACAAGGGCACAATAAGACCTGGTGATGTACAGGTATCGATGCTAATGAATTACTAATTACTTCTGTTTCTACAATTACAATATGCTAGAATGGATCTCTTTGGTTCCTATTCTTCAATGGATGACTGCTGGTGGGGGTATAGTTCATTCAAAAATGCCTGCAGGGGGTGGTGTCAGCAAGGGATTGCAACTTTAGATCAATTTATCATCTGAAAACAAAATGTAAGCCACAAAACCCTGTTATTGATGTCTATTCCAGTCTTTTATTCGTAATATCTATTGCTTCTTGTGTACATTTACAATCAGTCTCTGAAACCAATTTCTAATCTACAGGATTGAGCCTAGATGCCAAGATATGATCAAATAAGACATCAAGACAGTAGAAATAGATGGGGTTGATGTCAAAATCATAGCAGGAGAAAGCATGGGTGTTAAGTCTCCAGTATTCACCAGGACACCAGCAATGTATCTTGATTTCTCCCTAAAATCTAGAACTGAATGATTTCAAAGCACCCCAGAATCATGGAATGCCTTTGTGTATACACTTGAAGGAGAGGGTGTGTTTGGATCCTCAGATGAATCACCTGCAGGGCCCAGGCAGCTCTTGCTTTTGGGTCCAGAGGATGGGCTTAAAGTGTGGAACAAATCAACCCAACCATTCAGGTTGCTTTGATTGGAGGCTAACCTTTGAATGAACCTGTTGTTCAGTATGACCCTTTATGATGAACACTAAATCCGAGATCTAGAAGTCCTCTCGGTCCTACAAGAATGGCTTTGTAAATGCTTGGTATTGGAGTTCTGAACTCTGATTCAGTCTCAATGGATTAAACAAAACAAGGAACATGCTTGGAGAGTCTATACTTGAGCTTTTGTATACACAGTTAAAAAGCAGGGATGTTCAATTTTAGGGATTAACAATTTCTTTTAGAGGCTCAATATATGAGTCGTGTTCTTTATTTGTTCAAAGGTTTAGATGAGTGCTTATGTAATTTCCTTATGTACTCCGAAGTGTGTAACATGTATACTTTTTTTTTCCATTAAAAGAAAAGTTCTTTATGATTTCTATTCATTTGAGACACAACGATAACTAAATCAGAGTTTGAATTCAACTTTGTACCATTTGATACAATGCAGCAGGTTTTTTTGGCAATTGGATTTGTTAGACACAAAGCTAAGTACTAATTTGGCTAACTGGAATTGAATCTTGTTACCTAATAACTTCTCATGCCTTCATTTTTCTTACAACAGAAGCGCACATACCCTTCTTCATTTATCACAAACAAGAGTTCTAAAACAAATGGAATTAAACTTGAAAACAGTAACAGATCACCCTTTCTCGCCCTGCCAGACTCTAGGGAAAACAGAAAAACATAGGAACCTTAAGGTATTTCAAACTAATGTGGGTTCTGAATAAAGGCTACAGCTGTGCTTGGTTTGCAATTTCAGAATATATTTGGGTTTAGAATGTATTCCAATACCCAACGCTTCTTGTTTTCTTGCTTCGCAATTCATGACGTAATTTCAGAACTGTTAACTTGAGTGAAGTCCATGATCTCACATTGAAACCATATTATTGTATTTATAGTAAGTCAATGATCTCATATTGAAACCATATTATTGTATTTATAGTAAGTCAATCACATAATACATATGAAACTATAATAACTAAACGCCCCCTCAATTACAACGTCTTCATCTGAGACTCCGATGCATTTGACAATGTGTAACTCTTGGTCCTTCCATTGGGTTGACATGTTTAAGTTCAGCTGGTTTCCATTTTGAGTAGACTGCAAAAACAGGTAGAATTATGTCAACAAAAATCGTATATTTTGAAAATAAATAAATAAATACAAGAAAAAAATTTCAGTAAAAAATTTCCCTAAGCCACCTCATACCCTACGCCACCTCATACCCTACGCCACCTCATACCCTAAGCCACCTCATACCCTACGCCACCTCATACCCTAAGCCACCTCATACCCTACGCCACCTCATACCCTACGTCACCTCATACCCTAAGCCACCTCATACCCTATGCCACCTCATACCCTACACCACCTCATACCCTAAGCCACCTCATACCCTACGCCACCTCATACCCTAAGCCACCTCACCGCCGGCGCACCATCACCGCTGGCACCCCTACAACACCGCCGGCCGCACCATCACCGCCGGCACCCCTACAACACCGCCGGAACCCAAAACCCAACACCACCTTTAAACTCCATAATATATCCGTTTTGATCTCAAACGCATCGAAACCTTTTGGGACTTCTCTTGCAGGTAAAAGCATGTAAAAAACCTAGACAACAGAAAAGATAGACAAGTACGAGAAGAAGAAACAAAGAGCTGCTCCTTAACTGACATTGAGAAGACTCACCAGACCTATCAAAGGGCATGAGCGGTGGTACAGCGAATGAAATCCAGGTACTAGAAATGGAAATATATAAATCAATCATGTATAAAAGGAAAGAATCAAAATCTTACAGATTCTATCAATGTACTGTGGGTTTTGAAATTTAAGAAAGGAACTACCTTGGGTCGTTGGAGAAAACCATGAGAGGAGGAGAAGTAAGAGTGAGAGAACAGAGACGGTCTACACCTGCTTGTTAACTTCAACCGATGGCTCGTTTGGTGACGTTCTGTGCCCTGACGTTTATCAATTCAGAATCCATAATTTTGGATGTGAAGAAGCTGAGATCCCAGAGAGAAGCAGCTATCTTGCGAGCCGATAGTGGGAAGTGGATACGGTGGTGACGCCTTCGTCGTTGTAGAAGTTGCTGCCGTTGTTGTTGCTTCTGTCGACGCTGTGGGGAATAATAATAACAATAATAGAATGGGTTCTCGTAAAGCTTCCAGCTTGGTAAAGTGGTGGTGTTGGTGGCGCTACTGATGATGGCCTGGTTTCTCACTAGTTCCTCCGGGGTTCTTATCAACGCCATCATATAGTCCATTTTCCCTCCCTTAAAGAAAAGCAACAGAGGCTGCTTGTCCTCCCTTAAAGAAAAGCAAAAGAAGTCGATGTAACACTTCTTAACACTTCTTCCTTGAAGGGACGACCAAAAAAATCTCTTCTCCTCTTCTCTTCACTCCGGACCAGGAACACCAAGAACTCGATGTAACCCTTCTCTTCACTCCGCACCAGGAACACCAAGAAGTCGGCTAAGAAAGGGTTTCGATTCTAATCCGCTCCAAAGGACAAATAAGTAGAGAACGAGGAAGTGCAGAACCAATCGTTGTCCTCTGATTCTTCGAAGCGACGAGGAGAGATGAGTTTAGGGTTCTGGATGAGTGTTTCGACTGGGGATTTAGCATTTACCATACTTCACCAGTTCACAGAAGAACGAGACGGAGTGATTAGCACGCAGCAATCCAAAGACCGTTCTTCCCTCTATCGCTCTCTCCTCCGACCGCCGCTACTGACGAAGCTCTTGAGGTTTTTAACTCATACCTAACTTAAAACCCTAACCCTAACCCTAACCGAAGCTTCTCTCTATGCTTTTCTCCATGCGTGAATTTAAGTAGCCTTTCATTTAACGTTAATTTCAACTTTCATTTCAACTGCATTTGAATTTCATTCCGACTGCTGCGTTTGCTTCACTCTTGCACATAATTCAGCCAGCCATTGGATTTTTTTGAAGATATAATAGCTGTTGATGGATCTACGAATTGTTTAGTGAATGAATCGCTACGTTATGTGATCAAACCGGTTTGAAAAAGTGGACCGGACGAACCAACACATTTTTCAAACGATTTTGAAAATGCCAAAACAAAAAGGCTGGGCGAGATTCGACCCATCTCTTTCTACCAAAATTTCAGAAGAAAAATAAGAAGCTCAGAAAAACGTTGGGCGTAGATTCGACCCGTTTCTTATTGGTGATTTCAAGTTGTTGGAATATCAATGCAAGGAATCCTGGTTTCTTCTTCTTCCATTTCGGCCTCACAACCTAAATTTGGTTTCGTTTCGTCTGCGATCAACTTGCAAATTGTGACTGTGATTTCCCCTCTGTCAATTCTGTATTTAAATCTCATAGGTAGTGATACTTAGCTGAGTAGAAATCATATTTCCGTAGATTATAGAGCCCTAGAGTTCAGCGCTCAGTTCGTGTTTCTTTTTTCTTTCTTTTTTTCTTTTAATTGTTCTCAACAATTTCACTAGACTTATTGCGGTTAGATGGATCTAGTGTATTAGTTTTTAATTAAAATTGAATTTTATATAATAAAAACAGAGCGTCTAAAGGAAGCTCTTTGGTAAACTCTTTTTATGTTTCATTGTCTCAGGTTTATATCAATACTCTTTGGCTTTAGTACAAATTATTAAATTTTATATAAGAAAAATAGAGAAATGGATGTTAGGTTTAGGTTTATCTTGGATGTTAGAATATTTGCAACCTTCACCGTGGAATACTAAAAATGGTGGCAACATTTGCTTTGAGGAACTCATCTGTGATTACCAAGTAATAGGAGAAATGGAGGTCTGGGTTGCTGTAGGGTTGAGGTGTATCGTTATGAAATCTTGGGCGTGTGTTATAAAGCAGTTTCCTTTTTCCCATCCGGCCCTCAACAATTTGGCTTCAGAACCAAAGGATCCATCCCCTTACTCCTCATTAGTTCTGTTTCTCTTCACTTTTTCTGATCTCCTTCCTTTCCCTGTAGCCCCCTTTTTTGCAACTAATCTATTGCTTGGCATTGTTGTGCTTTAAATCTGCACTTTGGGATGAGATCTCTATTATCTTACCCACACTGTAATGTGTTGTGGGTTGCTTTCTACGACATCAACCATGGTAATTTACTTTGAACTTTGAATACCCACTTTGTTTTGAGGTTTATTGTCATTACCCTGATGATTTGATGCTCGGTATCCTCTGCTTGAATTGTTGTTTTTCTAACATTTTAATTCAATTCTTAAGCATTTTGATAATGCAACCTATAGAAAATATGCCTACTTTTAAGATATCATTTGCCTGTATCCCAATCTGAAATTTCTCAAGTTCAATTACAGATTCTCCAACATTCTCCTGATAATTTTTGGGTGGAGGATTGAAGGGAAGAATGTAAAAGAATCCCTTTGGGGTGGGGCACTCCCTGGAGGGGGGGTGTGGTGGAACTTACAGTTAATATAAATTATAATTTGAGGAATTGCAATTGAATTTATATAAAGATGTTAAAATGCTATTGCATATTCATAAACCTGAAGATGTCTCTTTCTTTTTTGAATGTTTTACCTCTGATTTCTCAGAAGTAGAGCACCTGTTAGCTTGAGAATCCTAACCTTTTTCACCTTAATGGCAAAAAATTCAACTTCTTTGCCTACACAGAGAAAGGAAGGAGTAGCAGCAAAGAAAAGCGATTCTGGCGAATGGACTTTCAACGAAATTTCGATTATGTTTCGCCAAATCGCCAATATATTGGTAGTTCGCACTTCGCTCGTGCATATTGCGTTCCCCGTTTAGGTTACATATTATAAATTTACCGATTTAACCCTAGTGGTTGATTTCAACATCAGTTTTTCCGGTTTAGGATTATTAAATCATAAATTCTGGTTTATAGCTCAAGTTATGACTAAAATCGCCAAAATGCCTTGAATGACCATATTACCCATAATATCCTTTATATTCAAATATTCTTGTCCCTTACGACTAAATCACATAAAATGTCCAAAATACCCTTTATACCAAATGAGCAACATTGCCTTTTGAATCAAAACGCCTAAAATGTCGTAAATGACCAAAATACCCTCTAAGACCAAATGACCCAAAATGTTGTTTGTGGCTGATTTGTAGTACTGACGTCTCGTTTGATGCTTTCACTGAACGATTACTTGATTTGAACTTACAGGTCAACATGGGAACTACATGGAAAATCTTCTCGGTTCCTCTATTGCTATCCTTTGCTCCCTTTGGTCTTCTCTGCTCCTTGTTTGCTATTTCTTTTTTCTTTATTTCCTTTCGTTTTTGTTTTTGTTTTGTTTTGTTTTGATTCCCCCCCCAAGGAAGCACTAATATAATTCAAACAGTTTTCACTCTTTCATTTATGTTGTCTCTTTGTTTCATATTCTTTTATTCTGGTGTTTGATTGCTTTAATTTCAAGGCAATGTGTTCATGGTAAGCCTTTACTTACATCAGTTGCTAATATGGGTATAATGCAGGAGAGCGGGAAATTTTTATTTTAGTTTTTCTGTTTCCCCACCATATAGATGGTTGCTCTTGTGGACTATGTTATTTAGCTTGCTGTAAAATATGTTTGCCTTACAGAATGCTATTTGTTGCTAGACTAGAAAGCAGAGTCTAATGCAAGATCTTACCCTTTATTGGAGCCATAATTGTAGAAGGGGGCTGGGGTGATTTGGCAGGGTACCTTCATGAACTATTTACAATGTAGTAGTGTACCAAGACATGAATCATCTTTTATTGGGAGTTCTAGAGGTTATTAAGTAGACACTTGGAAATCATACAAGTGATGTAAGTAGAATTGATTATGTTCGACTCTTGCACTCAGATGTTCTTTTCTTTATGGCCATGTGTCTTCTTAACCATGTTCATGGTTGAGCATTCCCCGTTGGCCTCATAAATATTATCCTTTTATTCTATTTTCAGTCCACTGTTGGGATCCAATGTCCAGTTTATTTCCAATATAGACCTGCGATATGCTACAAGTCATTGTTATGTTTCATTATTTTCAGGTCTGCCCTGTATGTGCAGCAAGTTTAGGTAAGGACATGATTGGACATTTTACAGTGCAGCATGCGCAATTGTTGAAGGTATTTGATTGTTCAAACTTTAGTGATTGTAAATTACGGTATGTTCACTCTCTTGAGCTGGACTTTAAAGTCGTATACTCTTCTAGGTCATGTGTTCTCTATAGAGGAGGCATAAAATTGGTTCTACTCTTCTCGTGATGTTGAAGCTAATGTTGGTGCATCGCAAATGAACTACCGTGAAAGCATTTCTAAAATCACAAAAGTGAAGTATGTGCACAAGAAGTAGTCTAGTGGGGCAGGTGCATCTGCAGACGTCACTGTAAGGTTTGAACCCATGGAAGCAGGTACTGGTTATGAGGAAAACTGCTCCAAGGATGCTGGAACCCATTATGCGTGTTGAAGGTGTCACACTAGAAGAACACTTGGCTGATGTAATTGATGTCGTCCCCCAAAACACATCCAAAACCAGCTCACAACAAAGGAGTAGTTGGTTGCTGCTTAATATCATTTTTATTCACTGCATACAAATAGGCTTACCATACATAATTTGTTTTGGGTCTTGGTGTTGTAAGATCCAAAGTATGGCTCTGCTTGTAACCATTCCGTATATTGGAAATGTAATTATGATTTGAGGAAATAGAATTATAAATTGTTCATAAAAATTTTAGACATGTATTTTGTAACTTGATTGAAGCAAATTTGGACTAGAGAGGCAACTTGGACCATTGTGAGAACTACCACTATATGAGTAGTTCCACTTGATATAGAACATGGATAGCCATCAATATGAGAGTCCAGTGGATTGTAACAGCGGACAATCTTAAACGGCAAAGCTAAGCTTTTTCAGATGAAGTTCAAGGGCTGAGCTTGAGGCATTTCCAATTGTCACAGTTACAAAATGTGAACTTTATACAGGTTTCATGCTCTAATGAATCTTTATAGTTCAAGTTCTTATATGGTTGGTTGTTGATACATATGATTCAGTTTTGCAGCAATCGAGTATAATCATCTTGTGTTGTTGACATGGCATTGCTTGGAATTATTCTCTTCCTGATTTGGATCTTTAACTTGAGGTAAGATCAAGAAGCAAACTCTTCAGGAGTTGTGAAACTTACATTGCCAAGTAAAGCTAAAGACAGTAGATACAGGAACCATTTCAGCCACCTCCCTTACCAATTTACTATGAAAAACAGTTAAAAAGAGTCCATTTTTGGGTAGATTTTCATTAAAACTTTACTTTTTAAGTTTACTTTACCGAAAGATATCTTAGGTTTAAGAGACAAATTTTAGGTTCATCTCACTGACTTAAGTTCAAGGTGAATAATCCGAAATAAGGAAATTGAATTGAACACTGGATCATTAAGCACGCCAATTTAGTTGCCTTGTTGGGGGTTCTGCAATATATCTTCCCTTACTATTTCTGACGCTCTTAGTTCCTTTTATCTGAATAAATCATTAAAACTTAATGTAGAAAGAGAATTTAAAAAATTCATGTATTTGATCATGTAAAAAATGAAAATCCTTTACCATGTCTTTTCATCAGTGAGAAAAGGCATGGTGCCACTTCCTAGTGGTGTGAAACGGCACCATGCCATTTCGGCCCTTTCATTAATCGGTGCAGGCAAATTAAATTTGTTATGTTCATTTTTTCTTCAAAAATTTTCTCCTTTGCCATGGATTAATCACATATCTTCTTAGCAAATTGTTGGTTCGGGAAATAGTATTGTTTCTTGCATTGCAAGCATCATTGCTATGGATTTAAATCAAAATCTAATCTTGATAATCTAGATATGTCAAGAATGCTCTAGTTAGAACTTGGATTGAAGGGTTAAATTTAATAATTGTTTGAGTCTGTTCCAAAATTCTAGCCTAGTAAGAATCTAGGTATAAAAACTAAAATACAGTACAATTACAACCTTTACAAGGAATAGGCTTCAGCCACTAAGAACATTACATTTTCTAGCAAAATATATTATATCAGCTGACAACTCCAAGGCCTTTGATAGCATGACCTCATGACCAGAACTATTTATTACCTTCGTCTCCTTCACTGGAAAATGTTTGACCTTGTAGACAACTCCGAAGGGCTTCAATAGCATGACCTCCGAAATATTGCTCGAATGCGATGCAAAAACATAGTGCACCCTCTTGTCACAACCACAACCACGACCATCTTGTCTAACAATAAAACATAACCCTCTTCACATTGTCCTTGAGGGCAGGGAGTGGACGGACAGCAGCATTGGCACCTATGAGTCGCGTACAACGGCACCACTACCAACACTTGCACGGGCTGCTGCTGCACCACTTGTCATTGACCCGCTGTCGGATGTCTACGGCTCCATATAGAAGCGTGCTCTGAATGCAGCCAGATGTGCATAATACTCTGGCGGAACTGATACATCAAAATCAGCATGCGCAACTGGAGTCACTATTAGAAACACCATAAAAAAACTGGCAAACAAATCCAACTAGACACAAATTTACACAGTTCATCATAACAATTTGGTGAGACAGATTAAATAAGAAATGTATATATACACATTTTTTTATTTTTACCTGGATACCAGCTTGGCTGCACATATAGAAGTCAAACTCGGTCGGGTGGCAGATCTTGGAGTCAACAACAGTTCCTTAAAACAATTTAAGGAGATATCAGATCATGAAGAAACTAATGTCCAAGTTGCCTAGACTAGACTTGATTATTGCCTAGACCAACCATTCCCTTCTTGACTAAATTTGTGTATCCAGACCGTACTCCATGTTGACCTGCCATCATTAGCACCATAAAGGATTGTAGTATCACATAATGAATCAGGGCACTATGAGAAGATTGTGAATATGGTAAGAAAGAAAGAAAAACAATGGCTAATCTTTTTCACCATCCATTAGACTTTGAATGAGACCCAAATAAGCAACAAATTACATCAAAACAAGGCTTGAAATAAAAAGATGCTCGTTACAACTGCAACCCTGAGTTCCAGAAATTTTACAAAGGGGGAAAGAATATAAGATTTTTATCAATAAAAATGGTAACAAATTTCTGAAAATTTAAAATTTCAACCCTGAATAATATTTTTTTACCACAAGAGAGCATCCTATTCCTAAACTAATTTCCAGTCAAATAATGATAATAACAAAACCCCAATTGAACAATAACTGAAGATTCCAACACAACAATTCAAGAACTCTCAAAATGCTGGAAATTTTTTGTCATAGGCTTCAACATTCTTGACTGAAAGCTATGCTTTAACCTGAATGGATCAAACATGTTCAAGAACATGTCATTTTCTCCAGTGGATAAAGCTAGTCCGAAATCAAGTATCACAATTAGTGTTGTTTTTCCCTTCAAAAATAACTTCAGAAAAAGTATAAAATGGATATCCCAAAGTCCACAGTAAGATTATTTGTAAAATTAATCAAAAAGCCAGATTTTGAGCTGGAACAATTTAATGACACTGCTATATCATATCACACTAACTTTTGTTATCCTATATGGATACAAAGACAAATTTGTGAAGTTGGAAATGCATATGGTCAACCCCGAAAATTCATTGTACTTTTATGTTCCAAGAGTTCACACAATTACATGCGCCCTTGATTGGAGCTTCATGGTCGATCAAGGCTTTAAGATCTCAAGGGTGAAACTATATGCATGGAAAAACTACACGAAACAAGCCAGTCAAGAATTTTGAAGTGAAGGTAGAATCCAACAAATCCGCATGTGAGATCCTATTACCCGATGTACAACACAATCTATCAAACTGCAATTTGCAGCTGCTTCAAATTTTCAAACAAGAAAATATAAATCTGAATAAAGGATTGAAAACACAAAACTATATATGATACATCAACGAAATTGATTTAATAAAGAATAAGTTGTCTTAGGAAAATGAGGGAGGCAATCAAAACCTTGGATGCACACTTCTTAAGAATTCCAAAAGCATGAATAATTGGTTCGGCCATTTGTTCTCGCTCACCACCAATATCAAAATTCTGCAATGACCTCTGAGCTTGAACACCCCACAACCTGAAATTTGCCGATGTCAAAACAGATTGAATCCAAAAAAGTTCCTTGTACAAATTACACATGATCCCAACCTTTTCATTACTTGAAACCTAGATCCTTAGTTCCGAAAATATAATGAAAATACATTTGAAAGCTGAACTGATTATTAGTAAAACAGAGAGCACTAAGAGTCTCCAAGTATGTAATCTACTTGAAATTTCAACACCGGAGGAAGAATTGGCCATGAATTTCAGATAAACCAGAGCAGAAAAAACGAAATTGCACATAAAAATTTACCTGAGATTTGGTGAAGTTGAGAAGGTCGGAAGAGGAAGCACATCCAGAAAGGCAAGAAACGGTTTCTCTTGTTCGTCGTCTGAAGCCCTTCGCCTTGCCTTCCCCTTCAAAACCCACCTCTCTTTCTCTCTCTCTGTTCGTTCGTTCACAGAAGTCGAAGTCGAATGAAAAAGACGAAAGCTCTAGTTCGTTTTCCAGAAAGCAACAAGTTGTTGTTCGTCGCTGAAGCCCTTCGTCTCCCCTCTCTCTCTTTAGGTTTTCGTTCGTTCACAAATCAAAATCGAATGAAGAAGACGAACGAAAAGGGTTTTCCCTCTCATCTGCGAATTTGAAATCTCAATTTGAGAGAGAGGGTTCGGTCCGGTCGAGTTAGGCTGGGTTGGGTTTGAAAAAGAGTCAAACGGTTTGCTTACTTAAATGGGTTACAAGAGCACATGTGATCTTCAACGGTTGAGATTTTATTTGGTGAGATGGCTTTTTAAGAAGCCTCATTACTTAAACCCTAATCCCTAAGCCACCTCATACCACCTCATACCCTACGCCACCTCACACCCTAAGCCACCTCACACCCTAAGCCACCTCATACCCTAAGCCACCTCATACCCTAAGCCACCTCATACCCTACGCCACCTCACACCCTAAGCCACCTCATACCCTACGCCACCTCATACCCTAAGCCCTCATACCCTACACCACCTCATACCCTAAGCCACCTTATACCCTACACCACCTCATACCCTAAGCCACCTCATACCCTACGCCACATCATACCCTACGCCATATCATACCCTACGCCACATCATACCCTAAGCCACAACACCGCCGGCAGCCCAACACCACCGCCGGCAGCCGGAACACCAAGAACGCCGCCGACCGCCGGATCCCCAAGAACGCCGCCGACCGCCGGAACCCCAACACCGCCGCCAGTAGCCGGAACACCAAAAAACCAACGCCGGTCTCCGGAACACAAAAAAAAACAACGCCGGTTGCCGTAACACAAAACCGTCGCCGGAACACCATAAAATCAACGCCCAAAGACCACCTTCAACGCCGCCGGAACCCCAAAAACCTTCAACCCATCTTCAATGTTGTCATCCACCGTTAATAACTTAATTTCATACATCCAATACCAGAAACAAGAAGAACTTAAGAAAATTATTCAAAGGAATTCGTACCTGGAAAGTGAAAGAGTGGAAAAGTTGAGTTAGAGTAATCAGTAGGTAACCATTGCCTCCAAGATCTAAAGTTACTGATGAAATCTTGCGTCTCTTTCTCCACTTAAATCTAAAAACGGCATCAAAGAGCAGAAATTCATACCCAACAAGTGAAAGAGATAACAAAGAAGTAACATCGAACACACTAGCTAGAAGGGTTAAATTTAAATTCATACCCAACAAGTGAAAGAGCAGTAATCAACGTAGCCTCCACCATCATCACCCTAAACCCATGTACTAACAACATTATCGTACAAAAACAGAGAGCTTCAAAACTCAGGCAGAAGAGAAAGAGAAACCTGGATCTTGAGAATCTTTAGTCATTTCTTCAGTCCTCTGCTAAGGATCTAACTATCACTCTGCGCAAAAAGAGGGAACCCAATACCGCCGGAACCCCAAAACCTCCTTGGATGTGAAGAAGCTGAGATCCCAGAGAGAAGCAGCTATCTTGTGGATACGGTGGTGACGCCTTCGTCGTTGTAGAAGTTGCTGCCGTTGTTGTTGCTTCTGTCGACGCTGTGGGGAATATAACTTTCCAGCCTTGTTCAAAAGCTTGACGATCAAACCCTAGAACATCGCAAACCCAAACAAAACCAAACCACAACACTACATTACATTCAACAGAAAATAAAAAACTCTTCGAACAAAGAATGGAATCGCTTCTTCACCACTTCACAGACGAACGAGACGAACTTAGCACGCAGAAATCCAAACACCGTTCTTCCCCTCTCTCTCTCCTCCGACCGCCGGCTACTGACGAAGCTGTTGAGACCAAACTTAAACTCTAGCCCTATTTAACAGAAGCTTCTCTCTCGACTGTTCAGCGAACCGTCCGATAAAGCGTAAAAAATCGTCACTCTTAATTCTTCATTGTGCTTTTATGTGACTTCAGTTACGATTTTTATTTGATCTCGTTTAATTTTCAAATCGTCACCAAACTTAAACTCCTGCTGCTGCCGACCATGGAGATATTGCCACGTTTACAAAAGGGCAATCCAACGGTGTGCCATAAAAAACCAGGGATATAATTGTAAATAGAAATTTTTATTTTTTACATCTAAGGAGTTTTGAAGTTTGTAAATTTACGAAATTGAACCTCCGTCTACCCGACTCCGATGTCTTTCGTTGTTTCGCCGTACCCGGAGATTAGGATGTTTCCGTCCCGCCGTCGTTGAACCTCATTTTACTTTGTCATAGCCCCGAACAACAATTCTTCCTGAAAACCGCCTTGTCTATAATCTATGCCCTTACGATCCTCGCCTTATCCTTTTGCGCTGCCCGAACAACATATACCTTGGATTCTTTGGTCCGTCTGTAAAATTTTCATCGGCTATCAAATCTCTTTCCAACTCTTTTCTTCGTCTCTTTGTCATGTATGTTTGCTCTTAAGTTATCGTTTTGTGATCTCTGTTGCCGTTGGTATTGGCATGTTTTTAGTCCTAATAGGGATACAATTGTTAGGGTTTGATATCACACCACCTTCGCCTTAAGCCGTAGATGTTTATGTGATTGTATTGGTGGTTTTGGGTTTTAGATTGGTTTATTTATTGGTGAATTGGGCTTTGGCTTCCGTGGTGGTGGTGGTGGAGTCGATTTGAGGATTTGAACAGCTGAGACGAATTGCTTCTCTAGTGAAGGCATGAGACAAATTTCTACTTCTCTGTTTATGTTCTTTGGCTTTGTTTTTGGGGTACCGTATAGGGCGGCTAACTAGGAATTTGCAGTTGGTCCTGCGGGTTTTGAGGGATTGGATATTTCTTGCACTAAAAGTGGCTGCTTCTGCTTTGATTATGGACTTCGTAGTCTTGCGGTGAATACGGTGTTATACATGCGTTGTAAGGGCTTACGTGGGGGGCTTGCAGGGGAGATTGCAGAGGAATTCGCTCGGGAATAAGTCAGTTTGCCATTTTATGAAACAAAGGTTCCTTATGTATCTCAGCCATGATTATTTTGTATATTTTTTGCCAATTTAATCTTCTGTCTCGCCTCTCTGTAATTCCTCATTTTCACTGTTCATTTTAATGGTTAAGATTTAAATGGAATTTGAATATGTTTGGCACCTTGATTTGCATTTTGAAGGAGTGCACTTCGACTTGCATTTTAGACTTGATGTTCTCTTTCTTGTATCCAGTAGTGGGGTTTAATCATCTTTGTTCATTTGCAGTACTGAATCTCTTTGTGGGTTCACCTTCCAAATAAGTGAGTCGCCGATTCGGAGACGAGTAGATACAATTTCCAGATCGCCGTGGAACGTAAACGGTGCCTAAGAAGGTGCAGAGGATGAAGCCGTGCTCCGTTGCTGGATGATTTCAGTGACCGAGACATGCTAATCTCCAGTTTGGGCGAAGCAAGGAAAATCATCGGACTTGAGTAGACAGAGGGTTCTATTTTGTAAATTTACAAACTTCTAAAACTATTGGATGTAAAAATAAAAATTTATATTTACAATGAAATCCCTGCTTTTTGATGGAACCCCGTTGGATTACTTTTTGTAAACGTGGCAATATCTCCGTCGTCGGCAGCACCAGGCAGCTGCTGCCGCAAATAAAAATCCCTTCAGTTAACCCGACCTGTTTCTAGGTTCGAACGGAACCCGTGCAGCCGGTCTGGACGAACCAACCATGTTTTAATTCTTCAAATTTCATTCCTTCATGAATTCTTTTACGCAGGATTCAAAATTCAAAATTCGAATCTGAGACAAAACGAAGGTTGAAAAACACTCCTACCAAGATCCAGACTGTACCTTTGAGTCTTCTTCTCTGAGCTTATTGTTTGGGTTTCAAATTTCTTCCTATATACACTTTACAGAATGATGGGAACACAGTATCTGCCTTATAAATGTGACAGTCTTAAAATGTTAAAGCTTCAACTACTAGGCCATCACCCAGAATCCACTATTTACTCCCTACAGGACGGAATCATTATAAACAAATTTGTGAAAAATCTAGACATCTGAGGAGGACATGGGTTATCTTTCATCCCTCAAATTTCATGCAATACTCCGATGCAAAAGATCAAAGAATTTGAATATCGATCGACCAAAAATCTAATAAACTCCGCTTATTATTATTAGATCTTAAAAGGAAAATCAGCGATTACATCATCCACACTAAATGAGAACCATGAGGGTTTTCGCTTCAATTTTATAACAAAATCTGTATTCTAAGCATGCAAGATGAAAACTTAAATTGAAGAGACACATGATGGATTTAAAGCAGACCATTTGTCTTCTTCCGGTTGTGAAGTTACAGAGCAATGTTCTTCTGCAACTGTTCTTTGTTTTCAAACTCCATTGTTTTTGTGAGGGAATTAGTTTGCTTTAAAGATATTTATTTATTTATTTTGATGGTATATATTTTAATAAATTAAAATAATAAAAAGAAGTCCAAAGGGCACAAGGGTATTTTTGTCACAAAATTTATTAAACTACCTATTTTTGTTAAGTGTGCCCTTATTTAATTATTTTTTAAAACCACAGGAGAGCCATATGCAAAAGAAAACTTAAATTGGACTAAAAGTGATCTGAACCAAACCTCAGGGTCCATGAAAATTACCCTTAATTAAATTATAATTTTAGGTAGAATGAGGTTGAATTAACTATAATTATTTATCAAGTACCGAATTAAGTGAAACCTCCTCAGGGCCCATAAAACACAACACGTAGGTATATCTAAGCATAAATAAAGGGTTAAGGTTTAATCAATATAAAACACCTGCTTTGAATAAGATTGTTGTTTACCAAAAAAAAAAAAAGTCTCCCAGAATCAAACGATGGAGTTGGTTGGTTTTCTAATACAAGCAGTCACAATTATTGTTGCCCTAATCTTGCTCTACAGCCAAAGGGGAGTCAAGGCCAATAGTCACAAAAGCAACGGGAGGTTGGCACCTGAACCTTCTGGTGCTTTGCCAATTCTTGGTCAACTACCATGGCAGATAGATATGGGCCAGCCTTTATAAGCTTCGCATTGCGTGATTGTAATTGAGCTTCTTTAGCAAGTAGTGCTTAGGAGCTAGAAATTCAAATCTGCAAACCTTTGTCTCACACCAGAGGCAAGGGCCCCTTCACCCACACTAGCAAGCCCTTCAACCACCCTTTGCCTGACTCTGATGTAAGGTATAAATCCCTGCTCGGCCATTTTCAGCACCACTTTTCCAGCCAAAATAAACTCTCTCCTCTCTAAACATCCCTTAACCACCATCTCAAAAGCTTCAGAACCAACACTGCAACCCTCTTTGTCCAACAGCTCAATCATCTCAATGGCTCTAACTATCTCCTTGTTTGATCTCATTGCTGCAACTGTCTTAATTATTGTCCCTTGCCTCGGCATCAACCCAAATTTTATAACCATTTCTCTCACCAGCTCAGCTACATGACCAGTTTTACCGGCCTTACACATGGCCCCAATAACTGTCCCATAGCTCCTCCGAATCAGGATTGCATCCAACCCACTCCATGCCCTGCAAAACCTCAATTGCCTCTGCTGATTGATCAACAGCACAGAGGGATGAAAGTAGGTAATTACATGTGTTGCAATCGGGGCAGTACCCAATTGATTGCATCTCATTCAAGATATCCACAACAGATTTGGTTTTGCGGTGGTCAACCCATCTTGATGATAAGGAGAGGTGGGTTTGGGGAACTGGGGTGCAGCCAGAACGAAGAATGCATTGAATGACTGCAAGGCCAATGGGAAGGGCATCTGGGTTTGCAAGCGTGTAAGACAGAAGATACTGATTAGCAGTTTTTGGACAAGAGCGTGGTCTAAGATGGAGAAAGGACTGGAGAATTTTATCAATGACTTCGATTCTGAGGTCATCAGGGAAAGAAGACAGGAAGGAGAAAGGATTACACTTCAGTTGTGGTGGAATAGTTGTGGGGATGGACAATAGGTTGGGAATTTGTTCATATGACTCTGCTACAACTGCAGCCTTGACTGATTCTTCTAGTGTTTGTGAGGCAGGAATCAAGTGAAGGGTGGCAGAGGGTACACGGGAGTAGCATAGACTAAGAAGAGATTTGCATAACTTCTCAGCTGGTCTGAATTTGATTGCCATGTTTTAACTGGAGCATGAAAAGGTCGCAAATGACATAGGCAACTGCATGTTACAACATCTCATAAAATTATATCCTTCAACCAGCATCTCCTAAATCAAGTGAATCTTTGCGTCTTAAAGCCTGTTGCCATGCAGATGTCTACAAAAAAGCAGACTTGCCCCATAGCCTGAAGATCTGTAAAACAGAAAATCAGCACAGAACAAGAAATTTCAGTGACAACCACCCAGAAAAGAAAAATGTCAGGGAATTTAAAAAAGAAGGGGCAGTAATAGGCAATTAGGCACACTGCCTCAATACGCAAGCTAGAAGCAACACCATTTTTTTCCTATGTACAGACAAGAAGTAAATAACAATTAGCAAACCCTATGTAGTGGAGAGTTTTACTCATAGGCTTAACCCAAATCAAATTTCACCCCTATGTAGTGGAGAGTTTTACTCATAGGCTTAACTCAGATCATATTTCACCCACAGGGTTGTTCCTCAGTCAAAATTCAGAAGTGAACAGTAAAATCAACAACCTGAATCGGGTTTGCTAATTGTTCACTTCGGGTTGTTGACTTACTGTTCACTTCTAGATTCTGATAAAGGAACAACCCCGGGGGTGAAATTTGATCTGGGTTACGCCTATGAGTAAAACTCTCCACTACATAGGGTTTGCTAATTGTTATTTACTTCTTGTCTGTACATAGTTTTGTTCTTTATAATTGTTATTAACTTTTATTATTAGTTTTGTTCTTTATAATTGTTACTAGCTTTTATTATTTTTTTAGATCTCTGTTTTTATGGAGTCATTGTATTAAAGAATTATGGAAGCATATGTGGTTCAGATTACTTTGAGCTTAATCTGACATTTAAACCCCATATGCTTGGTTTTCTACTGCTGAACACCAATTTTTGTTTTGCAGTTTCGATCGTACACAAAACACCTGAAATCTTTGTTTCCTTTGCTGACCCATAGTCGTGTTCTTGAATGTTCATTGTTACTTAGAATAGCATACCTGAATGATTGATGATTGTGAATTGTCATCATTGATTTCGCTCTCTTATTGTGTATTTGGGCCGGGGTGTGTGAGAGGACACCAACCGAAGAGATTTATTTTGGGAGGAGTTTGTTCCAGCCTACAAAATTTGAGACAACAACCACTAATGACACCTAGAGTAGCCAAGTTCCTCAAGCCCAAAATAGAGAGCCGAAACCAAGAGTCCCAAATAACTAGTAAAAAGGGACCTCCCCCACGTCATCCCCACTACCTACAAAACCAAAACACAAGCCTAGTTCTTCCCATGACTGCTCGCCATAATGAGAAAATTATCCATTTCAATAGCAAGGATAAAAAAAGCCACAGATGAGCCGAGTGGTGGACTTGAATAAGTTCCAAGCACTTGGCCTACCATGTTGTTAAAATGAGGAGGGGAATACACATCTAACTAGGCCAACCAAAAAGAAATCTAACACATTAATGAAGATAACATGTACAAATGAAGATAGGGAATAAAAAATAATAAAAGAAAACACTCTAAAGAAGAATTATCCCAATGAAAAAACTTTCCTATACCAACGGAGACCTAAAGGGGATAAGAGACCGAGAAAGCCTCCATGTCGGGAAGGCCTTTGAAGCTTTGTGTGGATATACATAATCAGAAATGAACAAAAATCAGGCAATAGCATTAAAAATCAGTGAAGCAGAAAACCTGTAGATGTGAGCAAGAAAGTACAGATTTTTTTTCCAAATAAATCAACTTCAACAAGAAAACCAAAATCTGGAAAGTCATATTATTGTCAGCACCCTGAATCCCACCAACGATAAACATAGATTGAAAAAAGGAGACAAACGGTAAACACCGGTTCCCAGTCTTAACAAAATAACTTAAAAAGGTAAAACAAAAAAACTAAAATTACCAATCAATGCAAGGAAGAACAAAAGAGAAGCAAAGGTTCGATTGCCATGCCTCACTCACTTCCAAACCCCCCAAAAGCCAAACTAAAGAGAACAGAGAGGGGAAACCGAGAAACAACTCATGAAAAACCCCATCTCAAATCAATGTGACTCCCAAACCAGTACCTTCACAACACAGCAACGAGAAAACCCCAACTCATGAAATCTTGTATACAGATGGTTTAAGCCTAATAAATAAATTAAACGAAGAGCTCGCTGAGCTACCATTGTTGCTACTGCTGCGCTAACATTGAAATGGTGCTTCTCTCTAACTCATGGGGGCAGCCGATGAAGAAATGAAGTCACCCTTTTAAATGACCACAAACCCTAATCTATGCTAGGTTTCTCGTCTCAATTTCCAGAATTTTGGTGATAAACTGGACTGCGGGTTTAAGAGCCTGCCAGTGTGGGCTTCATGAGCCCATTGATTATTTTAAATGGTAAAAGCCCATTTGTTACTGAAAACCAAACTCTCTGCCTTTTTTCCCCAGGGGAGGAATATCTCTTAAAATTATCCATTAAAACATTTGAACTTATTCAATTTTCATATGATTGAGTATACACATCGCTTATTCTACCACCACCCCCCCCCCCCAAAGAAAATGATGTTCTTTGCGAAAATCGCTTTCTAGCATTTTTATCAATGAACGGTGGTATGAGCAAAATTTTGACTGTTTAGTTGAGAACCCTTGAGACGATAAAGACTTTAAAAAAAAAACAAATCTTATAAAGGCCAAAAGGAGTTAGAAGTTGCGTGTGAATGAAGTTTGGGTTGAGTGTCCTTATTTGATGCAATTTTAATGTGCTTTTTGTTTTTGAGAATAACGAAATAACTCAAAGTTGTTTAGCAAAAAGTACACGAAAATTGGACCGGTTTGTTTCTTGAAAACAAAAGAACGACCCATTTACCAACCATTTTTTGACGTTCTTCAGTGTTCTGAGAACGAAAGAACGCTAAAAACTGTTCCTTGGCCCTACCAAACGCGCCCTAGGATCAAGAACTAAAAACAACAATAAATAATAATTCATTACATAAAATCAAAAATATATTTTCAATTTGGATAATTTTCATTGGACCGCTTTGACTTGAGCCATTTTTAGTCCCCCCCCCCCCCCTCAAATTAAAAAAAAAAAAAAAAAAAAGACATTTGCTTCCCCTATGGTATCTAGAAAAATTAGCTAAAGAAATATTGTCATTTTTATGACCAAAATGCCTTTATACTATTTCCATTTCTTTACTTCATTTGATTTCTAACCATTAAGATAATACCATTTGTCTAGATTAAATAACAATCACTAAGTAAACCACATACCAATAAAAACTAAAATAACCAAACCAAAGAAAAACCAAATCCTTTTTCCTTTCTCAAGCGCTGGCATCCCATTTCTTGACAAGTTGCGAGAAAATACATCCCAAATTCACTCCACATGAGAGTAAAAGCAGGAATTCAAATGGGGTGGAAACGGTCAAATCAGTAAAAAGGTGGGTGAAGATTATGGTTATGTAAACATCTCTATTGATTTGAGAGTTGTACATGGTCTGAGAGAGGACTGGATGAGCCGGTATTGTCCGACTGGACTTCTCCAGATGATTATACTGTCTTAAAATTGCAATGGTATCCACGAATAAAAGGAGGCACTTCCTAAACATGAAATCATCTCCTTTGTCTTGTTAATCATATGCCATTTCACAGCTATGAGGATTTTAAATATTATCCTCTAGAGTAAATATTATCCGTTGGGGGTTGGGCTAAGGCACTCAAAGGCCATCAATATAAGCCCAATTCACCCATTTGAGACCTTGAACCTTCTCTTAGGGCAAGAGCACCCCAATAAAGCTTAGCCCTAGCCCTACATCTCAAGAAATTGAAGGACTCTCTTGTAAGATTTGTGGAAATCCTTACTTGTGTCTACGAGACACAATAGGGTCTTACTTGTACTAATAAAAGATCATGACAAGACAATTCTACCCTTAATAAGTAAGACTAAATTACTAATACTACCTCTAATATACTGCTGCATTACAACACTCCCCCTCAAGTTGGAACATCGATATTTATCATGCCCAACTTTGCTTACTGAAACTTCTAGTACTCAAGCTTTTCATAAGAATATCAGCTCATTGATTGTCAGAGGTAACAAACGTAATCTCAATCAATCTAGCCTCAATCTTTTCTTTGATGAAGTGCTTATCGATCTCCACATGCTTGGTCTTGTCATGCGCCGGATTATGAGCTATGTTGATTGTTTTCCAAGTACAGTTGTATAACTGTCTCTAATTTTGTCCCAAGCTATTGAAGCAGCCCTTCAACCACAGTACGAGAGGTGTCAACAGTTCGGTTTGGGACTCAACAGTTACAAGCAGGAAAACACCAAGCCCAAGCATGGACCATTTGCAAAATAATGGTTTCGCTCTGGTGTGGTTGTGGTTCGAGTTAACTAATGGTTTGGTTTTGGGTTGGAGCGGCTTTGAGACCAATACCAACTTGTCAAAGCCCATTTCAAATTAAAATTCAAATGGGTCTTGGATGTTACCTCTTGGGCTTAAGGTCCAAACAATTTTTTTTTTTTTTTTTTTTTTTTGCTCTAATTGTTGGAAGGATCACCATTAGTTTTTTCTACGGTCCTCTCCTGCACTTTCATCTTTGTTACAATGGCATAATAGGCTTGGCCACCTTCCTTTATCTGTTTTGACCAAATTATTTCCAAACTTAGTTAAAAGATGTAATTTGAATTACTTTCATTGTAATGCTTGCACTTTAGCCAAGCAAACTAAACATGTTTACCCTATTTCTGATAATCGTAGTAAAGTGTCATTTTCTATTATTCATTTTGATGTGTGCGGTCCTTCTCGGATTATGTTTGTTTCTGGTCCTCGTTGGTTTCTGTCTTTTATTGACTGTTGCACTAAAACTACTTGGGTGTATCTTCTTCATCATAAAAGTGAATTTTTTTCCTATTTTCAAAATTTCAATAATATGATTAGGACCCAGTTTGGTGGTGTTGTGAAAATTCTCAAGCCTGATAATGGGATTGAATACTCAAGTAGGCCTTTTCCCTCCTATTTTGTTGCTCATGGGATTATCCATCAAACCAGCTTGTTTGAATACTCCTCTCCAAAATGAGGTGGTTGACCACAAAATTAGACATCTCCTAGAGGTGGCACATCCCTTAAGTTCACAATAAATGTGCTTCCTCATTTTTAAGGTGATGCCAATCAGATTGCAACCTATCTAATTAATTGAATGCCTTCGTCAGTCCTGGACCAGCGCTGTCTTTTTTGAGGTTCTTTTAGGCATCGACAACTTTACAGTCCCACCTAAGGCCTCTGGATGCATTGCTTTTGTTTGTTACCATCATAGCCATGGTAAGCTTGATCCTCGTGAGTTACAATGTATCTTCTTAGGTTATCCACCTACACGAAAGAGCTATAAATGTTATCACATTAAATCTCGTAAGTTTTTTTCTCTATAGATGTGGTTTTTCAGGAGCAGGTTCCTTTCTATTCCCCTCCTCTTCTTCAGGGGGAGAGTATTAGTGAAGAAGCTTCAGTATTTCTTGAGATTTCTCCTAAGGTTCCTACTAGTAAGTTCCCTTTGACAGATTCTTCTTTGGAAGATGGAGTGACTGGGTAGGAATAGTTGGTGGATGATGTGCAGGGGGGAGCACAAGCCTTTGAAGAACTACCAAAGGAAGATGAAACCCACTTCTGAACTGAGCTAGTTGGAAGCACCGACTCCTAGTCCTGAAGAAGCAATTCCTCCTCGTGAGTTTGTTTCTATCCTAGATCTACCTATTGCTTTGGGAAAACAGCCACACATGCACTAAACATCTAATCTCTAATCATGTTTCATAGCAGTCCCTATCCCCAAAGTTTCAGAGCTTTATTTCCTCTTTATCCTCCACCTCTATTCCTAACTCCTAGCAGGAGGCAATGTCTCACAAACTGAAAAAAGGCGATGGATGATAAAATGCAAGCCTTGGAAAAGAGAAGAAAAAAAAAGTGGGAGTTGTGTCTTTGCTAGTAGGGAAGTAGACTATTGGGTGCAAGTGGGTGTTTATAATTAAGCATAAAGCAGATGGAAGCAATGAGACTGGTAGCCAAAGGCTTCACTCAGACTTATGACCTCAACTACTAGTAGCATTTGCTTTAGTTGCCAAGATGACTATAGTTTGGACCGTTCTCTTATGTGTTGTGAACCAAGGGTGGAATCTTCAACAATTGGGTGTCAATAATTTTTTCCTACATGGAGAGCTTCTGGAAGAAGTGTAGGTGGATGTTCCCCCTAGATATTCTAGTCCTAAAACATATGAGAAAGTGTACAAATTGAACAGAGCATTGTAAGTAGTCCCTTAGGGCTTGGTTTGGGATGTTTCATAAGGCTATGGTCTCCTATGGCTACAAGCAAAGTAATGCAGACCATACCCTATTTGTTAAATGTGATGATTCTCATATTACAGTTCTTCTAGTGTATGTGGATGACATAGTGATCATAGGAAGTAGTGAGGAAGAAATCTCAGCCTTGAAGGCCTTCTTGGGGATAGAGTCTAAGATAAAAAAAACATGGGCAGCTTAGGTATTTTCTTGGGCTGGAATTGGCATATTCAGCAAATGGTGTTTCTTTATCTCAAAGAAATTACACATTGGACTTACTAGAAGAGACTAGGATCTAGGGTATAGACTTGTTCAGATCCTAGTAGAACCAAATCAGCATTTGAAGGCAAAGGAAGGAGAACCAGTTGATAAGACCATCTATAAAAAACTAGTTGGAAAGCTGATTAATCTATCACATACCAGACCCAATATCACCTTCATAATTAACCTTATTAGTTAATACATGCATGATCCTTACTGTTCACATCTACATGCAGTGTACCATATCTTGAGGTACTTATTCAAGATGCGGTCTCTGATAATAGGTGGAAACCAATTAAAGTGGGAAGATCTAGCCCAAATGTATCTCACCTAATGTTTGCAGATGATGTTATACTTTTCTCGGAAGCCTTGATGCAACAAATTGAAATTATTAATAGGTGTCTGGACGATTTTTGCGAAGCTTCTGGCAGCAAAGTAAGCATCCCAAAAACAATAATTTTCTTCTCAATAAATACTAACAGAGAGCGAGTGAAAGAAATTACCTAGGCAAGTGGATTTACGCAAACAGAAGATATTGGTCGGTACCTTGGAGTTCAAATTTGGAATGGAAAGATTAAGAAGGAGAATTATAAGCAAATATTGGAGAAAGTTAAGCAATGACTCACTGGCTGGAGGTAAGTTCTCTTTCCATGGCTGGAAGAGTTACTCTTGCAAAATCAGTAGTTATGTCAATTCCCATCTATTCGATGCAATCAGGCCCCCTCTCTAAAGGAATATTACACGAAGTGGAGAAGGTAGCTCACGGCTTTGTCCCCGTCCACCCTATGAAGAATCAGCTCCCCTCTGACTCCCACTAGCAAACATTATGACTATTGCATTCAAAATTATTACATAAGTCACTGAACAACACCAAAATAATTTTCTCTACACAATAAACAATCATGTATGATGTACCTAAGTATAAGTGTATAACCAGCAATTCTTCATTTTATTCTTAAATATAAAATAAATTTTTACAATTTTTTCGGCAAAAGAATATGCTACCATATCAAACCAACGATGAAGCCACATGGGCAACACTTGAGAAATACTTACATAATTATTCCATAATTTTCAAAACCTTTTTCCCCATTTTCCCCTATTTTCTCCATTTTCTTACAATTATTTATATTTTTATTAATATTTTATAATTTTGAAAAATAAAATTTATTGGTGGAAAAATATTTCGACTCTGTGAGTCCCTAGATCGGCTCATGGAGTTCCATATATGTTTTTTCTATCATCATACAACAGATATATCACTTAAAAAATAAGCATTTTCAATGTAAAATAAATTACTTTGCAAAAGAAAATTCCAACTCGTGATCTCACAAATCGGCTCATGGTATTCAACATACTTTAATTTCATAACCATCCAACAACATTATGGCATACATTTTGTCAAAAATTAGTTAGAGAAGAATGGCTACCTACGAGACGAAAAAACTCGCAAATCTGTGTGAAATCCCTCTTGATCGACGTAAATAACACGAAATCCAAAGCAATAACGAAGCAAGATGTATTCGTAGATGTCAAAGATCGGAGCAAAATACAAAGAAAAGTGCAAGAAATAGGAGAGAGATGCTCTAGAGAAGTTTAGAGAGGAGAGAGAAAGTATGAAAAATCTAATTGAAATTTGGTCGAAAATTCGACTGACATTTCATTATATCGACAATGTCTAACGATATATCACCGATTTCTTGGCGATATATCATCAACTTATTTCCTATGTCATTTCGGATGGGGGATTTATGTCGCCCACCGGCAACATGGTGATATATCGCCCTATGTCGGCGATATACCATGTGTGTGACATAGCAAGGCTTTATTTATAATAATAATTATGAATGAGCAAGTACAATGTTCCCCCGATATGGGACTAAAAACACAAACAATAAAGATTCTCTAATAGACCAAACTCCCAACCTGGACTCAAACTCCTAACTCTATTACTTCAAATTGTGTTGTGTATATAAAGAAGAGTTTTGTCTTTCTTCATTCAAGTCAGATAGAGGATCGAGAAAGCTCCACCCAAAGGTGCCCTACTGGGCCGGTCACCGGTAGAATCGCTATTCTCGGTGATGATGTTGTAATCGGGGATAGGGCTGCATTCAACTTATAACTTACAACAATTTGATATACTTGCATTTCCTTTATATGTCATGAAGGTTCTATATTTCATGTTTTATAACCTTGCATGTTCAAACCTGCAGCATTTCGGTTTCAAACTTAAGGTCGACTCAAAACTCATACTTATGGTAGTTTTCTCACAAATCTAAGGCCTCCAGTCTGTTCAGATGTCCTCAGTTAGGCTAACTACTAAGTTTGAGCCCAACCTAGGCCTTAAAACCCCCGAGATGGGCCCTCAAATTCTGTAGAGTTGGCTCATCCAAAATTCCCAAATCTCGCTAGAGATCTAGCCATCTCGAGTGAGATCTCAATTTTTTGAGGTGGTGAGATGGGTGTTGAGAGCAAGTTTTCCTAGGCACATAACACCTTGCTTCATACTGATGGTCCTAGAAGAATTTGATAGACTTCTGCCCAATAACCCATTGTACTGAATCTCTTCTGCATTCTCCTCTCTCATAGATCTCCCAACTACTCAGTTTCCATGAGGAAAATCAGCAGAGTCATGGACAGTGGGGTTTTCAGTCCACCAGTTCAAAAAAGTTGGATCAGTCAACGCACGAGCCTTGACAGAACTAATAATGCAAACTAATTTCCCCTTGTTCCACAGAGATATGCGGCTATTGCAATTATCAAATATCGAGAGGCCCCTAATATTGCGAATGTACACTCGCAAAAATAGAAAGAAAAGCAAGGGAACACGTGCAACAATAAGGGAAAGAAATAATATTTGAAAGAGATAGCTGCAGTCCCGGAATGGAAATAATTAAATTAGAAAGCCTGGGGGGAGGGGGAAGGGGGGAGGGGGGAGGGAGTATCTATTAGGAAACTAGTTTACTACTTATTTTGGGGAAGGGTAGGATATTAGACAGATCTTCATCATAACGGAAATTGCAAGGTGTGCCTTGCAGGGGAGAACTATTGCTCTTGGGTAGCTGTAGGAGGCTATTCTACTGCTGGGTTTGCTTATTCTTTTTTTCTCTTGAATTCAATATTAATAAAACTATTACTATTATTCTAAGCAAATTCATTTTGGTGTTTGCTGTGATTTTCTAAGATTTTTTGAGGACTGAGTGTAAGAGAGAAGTGACAACGTTAAGCTGGATCTAGGTGCTTAACAAATATCATACTAGGGTGTGTACCAACCAAACTGCTAGTCAAAAGTTTCAACAGATCCCCAATAAACTCAGACCCAAACCCACTCATGATGTGCAGTGCACATACTTAACAAACAAGGAAACCAAAGCAACAACTAAAGCAAATGGACAGCTACTGAAAATGAACAGCAGTCAATTGAAAATATCTAAGTAAACCATCAAGCAAGAAAAATGAACAGCAGTCAATTAAAATATCTAAGTCAAAGAAAACTTTTACCCCTTATCTTCATTCCTTAACAGCAAATAACACTCAAATAATTAAACTCTTCATCCAACAGCAAACTGGAAGCACCTGGGAGGTTGTAAGAGATCGAGTTGCAGTCCCAAACCATGCCATCTCACTACCTAGAGGTTTTAAAGAGAATGACTAAGCAATTCGCACAAGCAAAGATTTCAAATTATGGAACAGATGGTTGGAAACAAGAGTGAATGTACTGGCAATAATCTCTTCGAGGCCCTAACCTGCAGGGTTGAACTGGAAGTCCCTATATTGACCATACATTTCAAAACACCAATCACAATCTTGTAATATGCAAAGCTGCTTCAGTTATGTTGCTTCATTTTGATGATCCTGATTGAATGGCAGTCCCAAACCATGCCATCTCACTACCCTAGGGGTTTCAAAGAGAATGACTAAGCAATTCACGCAAGCAAAGAGTCATTCCAAATGATGGAAGGGATGGTTGAAAGCAAGAGTGAAGGCGCTGGCAATAATCTCTTTTGAGGCCCTAATCTGCAGGGCTGAACTGGAAGTCCCTATATTGACCATACATTTCAAAACAATGATCACAATGTTGTAATATGCAAGCTGCTTCGGTTATGTTGCTTCATAGTGATGATCCTAGAAGAATTTGATAAGCTACCACCCAGTAACCCATAGCCCAAATCTCTTCTGCATTCTCCTCTCCCATAGATCTTCTAACTACTCAGTTTTATGGTAAAAATCAGCGAAGTCACAGACAGTGGGGTTTTCAGCCACCACTTCAAAAAAGTTGGATCATCAACGTGTGGACCTTGATAGAACTAAAAATGCAAACTAGTTTCCCCTAGTTTTACAGAGATATTTGCCAACTGTGATTATCAAATAGTGAAAGGCCCCTTGTATCGCGATTTACAAGTGTATACTCCAAAAAATAGAAAGAAAGGCAAGGGATCACATATGCAGCAATAAGGGAAAGATATCAGATCTCACAGAGATTGCTTGATGTAAACCCGGATCTAGCGCTAGGGGTATTATAGTAATTTCCCTAGATCTGAGGGTTGCGCAGGAAATCTAGCAAATAGGGAGGCTGAATCATGAGGTTTTAGGGTATTCGAAGTGCAGAAAACCCTGCCATAACTGAAAGTCAGATCTGAATTTTGTTGCAATTTGAATTTCAGATCTGAAATCTGTAACAGAATCAGAATTAGGGCTCGAAAGGGGTTTTGGCTAGGGTAGCAGCTAGGAACAGATCTGCCCCTAGTGTTTTAGTAATTCCAAAACTGGTTGTTTATGGATCAGAACTATTAGGCAAGGTCAGAGGTGTGAACAGTTTAGATTTAAGAGTTTAAAATTCTGCAGAATTTCAAAGAAAGAAGAAGATAAGCTGAAGTTGTTAGACTTAAGAAACTGAGTTTAACTGGGGAACTGAGAATGGGGTTAGGGCCAGGAGGGAATTGCGTTCCTAGCATGGGGAAAGAGGAGGCTAAGGGGGTGGAAACTAAGGGTTTACTTAGGGGAGGGGTATGCTGTACCGCAGGGAAGAAGAAAGGGGTGGGGGAAGAGGCTGGGTTTGTCGCGGGGCCTAGAGGTGCTGCTGGATTGATGCAGCCACAGGGGCAGGGGGTTGGGGAAGGTTGCGCAGGACAGAGGAGGTTGGGGGAGATATTGGACTTACTTGGAATGCTGTGTTTGCTTGAATGGTGGCTTGATGATCCTTGTAAGCAGCTGGATTGAAGAAGAAGACGCTGAATCTTGAACAGTTTTACTCAACCAGGGCCTACCCAACAAGGAGACCCAATTCACCCAAAAGAAAAACAAGGAGACCCTGATCCTCAACTCAATCAACTTTATTAATTATTAAAGCTGAAAAACTACAGACTCCTCGGCTATTTATAGCCTTTGAACAGAATTGGACTCACATTGGGTTGGAAGTATGATTGAGGTTCCTAATTGGAATAAGACTCCTCTTTTAATTATATTTTTTGTTTTCTTATATTTTCTATACTGGTTTCTTATTTGGAGTTAGATTAGTTCCGTAATAAGTCTAGAATTAATTTTTTTTTACTTGTTTTTCTCTTCCTACTTTCTCTTCCTACTTAGAGTGGAATTTACTTAGATTGTAACTATAAATACCCAATTGGGGCATACGAATGAATAATACCGTCTAAGCAATAATTTCTTCAACTTCCAACATGGTATCAGAGCAATCGTTGTTGTTTCGTTGCCATCTGTTGATGTCTTCAAAGAAGAAAAAGAAGAAGAAGAAGGGGGGTGGGGAAAGAGAAGGAAGCCTATGTTCAAAGCTTTCAGTTCCTATTTTCTATTTTTGATAATTTCTTTAGCCTAAAGAAAAAAGGTGGGGGTGGGAGGAACCACGTGAAAAGAGGAAGTCGGTTGGGAAAAAAAATGAAACATAGAAGAAAGAGAATTTGTTTTGAAAGAAAAAAAAACATAAGTTGGAAGGATCAATTGGAAGACAATCGTCCCTTTTCTAAAATTCTTTCTGATTTTCTTATTAACGTTATTGTGTTTGTCCTTTCTCTTATTCCACCTGTTTTGGTAAAAATCTTATTTCATCTTTTACATTCCCTTTTTTTTCATCTACATGTTAGGTTCCCTAACTAATTCTTCTCAAGTTTTTTAGGAATCTCACTTTAATTATTACTTATACCTTCTAAATTATTTACATGTCGTCATTAAAAGTTCTTTCCTTTCAAGTTTACCCTTTAGCCTTGATTTATGTCTTCTTTTGAGATTTTCCCTAATAACATTCATGCCATTCCAATTTTAGTTTTGTGACATTTACGAATTAGTCATTCTTTTTCTAAATTTCTCAAAACACCCTTAAAAATTCTGGTTTTATTACCATATTGCCATTATTCTTTTAAGTTGGGCTAATTTGCTGATAGTCACATGCAAAGCATGTGAGGGGGAGATTCAAGATGTCTACAATTCAATGTCTACTTCAAGAAATATTATCTACATTTTATGGACTCAATAGTAAGTCAATTTGTTGTTGGAGTGCCTTTCTTCAGAGCTACTCAGAACTTAATCTCTGTTACCCTCGAAATTTGTCTCTTGCCTTGGCATCTTCCACTTTGGAGATCTTGCTATATATCTGCCCTTTGATCTATGTAGAACCTAACCTCTATAACCTTTGGAGATTTGCTTCTTATTTTCACAATCTTCCACTTTGGAGATCTAACATTGCTGTAGATTTGGCATTTGACCTATGCATAACTTGATCTCTAATTCTCTTTTACCATAGGGGATTGTCCCTTACCTATGAAGATTGTCTTTTACCTTGGCAAATTTTCCCTTTGGAGACCTAATATTGCAGCAGATCTAGAGTTTTTTTTTTTTTTTTTTTATTGCTATACCCTAGCAGTTTTTACCCCCTTAAATATATTTCGCCTCAAACCGGAGCAAAAATTGGTCTTCTCAACATTTGAAGATTCTACCTTTTTCTTAGGCATTCTTTCTGGGAGACATAAAGTTGTGATGGAGATGAGGACAAAGAAAGTGAAAAGTTTATCCATATTTCATCAAAGAAACTTGGAGGCAAACATAATCTATATGCCAATAATGAAGTTTGAAGATCAAGTTGCAAATGTTTGCCTAGATAGATGTTTTATCCTATTTTGACCAAGTTGGGCATATGCAATATTTATGCTTAACTTGAGGGGGAGTGTTTTGAATTTCCTAATTGGAATAAGACTCCTCTTTTAATTATCTTTTTTTGCTTTCTTATATTTTCTATATTGATTTCTTATTTGGTGTTAGATTGGTTTCCTAAAGTCTAGGATTGGTTTTTTTACTTGTTTTTCTCTCCCTACTCAAGAGTGGAATTTACTTAGATTGTAACTATAACTACCCTATTGGGGCCTATGAATGAATAATACTGTTTGAGCGATAATTTCTTCAAATTCCAACAAATTGGATATTCTTATTCCTTAATTGATAAGGATCATAAGGATCCAACTATTGACCTAACATCTTAGATTGAAATTCTAATAATTAAAGACATGAACTGTAGGTGGGGTTCTTTTATAGATTAGGACCTGGACTCCTTGAATTGGACTCTACTAATAAAAGACAAATCAAAACAAACTCCTAAAAGATAACTCAAGAAATTAAAATGGACTATAACTCTCAAACGACTAACCCAAATAAAAAAATTAAAAAAAAATCCATAACCCTTGGATTAAGGGGATTCCAGCTAGACCCATATTGGGGCCCTAAACGGAAAACAAAGATGACCAAAATACCCCTGGGGTGGGTTCGGCCAACATGCTTAGGTGGTTCTCAGGGCCCACTTTAGGGGCCGGCCATGGGGGCTCAATCCGAGTTCAAATCATTGCTGCTGTCCTGGAATGAAATAATTAAATTAGAAAGATGGGGAAAGGGGAAATATCCATTAGAAATTAGTTTACTATTTATTTTGGGGAAGGGTAGGATGTTAGGCAGATCTTCATTGTAAGGGGAATTGCAAGGTATGCCTTATAGGCAAGAGCTATTGCTCTCGGCTAGCTGTAGGACGTGATTCTACTGGTGGGTTTTCTTATTCTGTTTTGCTCTTGAATTAAGTATGAATAAAACTATTACTATTAATTAAGCTAACTCAATCTTGTGCTTTATTTTCTGAGATTTTTTAGGATTGTGAGTGTGAGAGAGAAGCGCCATTGTTAAGCTGAATCTGGGTGCTTAACAAGAGCTGTTCTGATCCTAGGGGTGGCCAGGAGTCAAATGGAGAGCAGGGTAGATGATCTGGAGGCAATCATAAAGAAACTCAAGGGGCAGATGTCTTCTCTGGATTCCAAGTTGGGTATGATAACACAACACATGGAAGAACCCAAGAAAAACAGGAATTGAGGGAAGAATTACGGGCGTACCTATCACAAGGAGCCTTGGATGGGGTTCATCACCCATAGTGAGAAATGTTGCTGCTGAATATTGCTGAAACTTGGCGATATTTCGGTGTTTCAGTAAGTAGCAACACAAAACCCCTTGGCAAAAACGAAATTAAAAAATGTCAGGGATGTCTCGCCATCCAGAAAATTTCTTGCCTATCTATCAGCAATTTATCGGCTATATATGGCACTCAAAAGTTGAAGTTCCGCCTATTTTGGGTGAAAATTCAACTCTCAAACCATAGCTTCTCTCTCTTCAGCAGAGGATCCTGGGGTTGGTATGTATTTATGTTGGGGGAGAAAATGATATATAGTACAATGGAGAATCAGCAAGGGATGGATCCACCGAGGTACAATATTAGGTATTGAGATGATGGGATCACTATGTACTTGTCTACAGTTGTATACATATACTACTGTTGTACATGATATATTATATATACTTTTGTATGGTATTGAGATGATGGGATCACTTGTTCCTTTTTTCTTGCAATTTAATGAAAATCTTTGTGTTCTCTTGCATCATTTGCACACTTACATTTGTTTAAATTCATGTTCCAGACTTCAGTTTCACCCGCATACAGGCAAGCATTTGCCGATCAAGAACACCCCTTTAGATTAGGTTTTAGACATAAGTAACACTCCCAATGAGTTTATTGGCCTCAAATTAGACTAGACACCAAAAACCAGCCCAAAATGACCCCAAATCCCCCCCCCAAAAAAAAAAAAAAAACTGGGGGCAAAATTTCACCGGGTTTCGGGGGTTTCGCTAGGTGGTGAAATGGCGTCATGGAGCAAAATTTTGCACAATGGGTTCACCCTTGCCAGAAGTTCGTCCCTTGCTCTCAGGTAGCTGTAGGAGGTCTACTACTGGGTTTGCTTATTCTGTTTTGCTCTTGAATTAAGTAGTAATACAACTACTATTATTATTACATTAAGCTAATCATGTTTGGTGTTGGCTGTGATTTTCTAAGATTGTTTAAGGACTGTGAGTGTGAGAGGAGAAGGGCCATTCTTAAGTTGGATCTGGGTGCTTAACAAATATCATACAAGGTATGTACCACCCAAACTGCTAGTCGACGCTTCAATCTATCCCCAATAAACTCAGACTCATTATGTGCAGTGCACATAATTAACAAATGAAGAGACCAAAGCAACATCATAAGCAAATGGGGAGTATACTCTACCCAAAGAAAACCATCAACCAAAACATCACCAGCAAGCAAAATGAACAGCAGTTCATTGGAAATATCTTAGTCAAAGACACCTTTTACACCTTATCTTCATTCCATAACAACAAAGAGCACTCAAATAATTCAAATCTTCAACAAACAGCAACTGGTGGCACATGGGAGACTGCAAGAGATTGAGTTGCACTCCCAAACCATGCCAACTCACTACCCTAGCGGTTTGAAGGAGAATTGCTGAGCAACTCACACAAGCAAGGAGTCATTCCAAATTATGGTACGATAAGGGATGAGTGAAAGCAAGAATCGAGGTGCTGGCAATAATCTACCTCATCTTCCAGGCCTTCATTCAAGCTCTACAGCTCCCAAACTATCTCCATTATGTCTTGTCTTGGAGAATGGAACTTTGGGTATTCTACATATGGTATCTTATATAATATAGCCTCTAGTGAGGAAGGGGTTCTGAGGAGTGGCGTGCAGAAAAAAATGAGCTCGGTCTGCTCTAATACCAAGTTAGAAAATAAATATGATTCTAATAGAGGAAAGGAATATTAGCGAAGAAGAGAATGAGAAAAAGGAATGGAGACAGATGAAAGAAATTGTGCTGAGTAGCTGATGTACCTCAACCATTTGATTCATATATCCTTGGAATTACATAGGATTCGAGGTAGTGAATAAGGTACTCCTTATATATAAACTTTCACAAGAACCCTCATCCTCACTACTGCCGACTGAAAATCATCTCATTGTTAGTCAGCCCAGCCTTCAAAAGATTTTAAATAGAAAACCTTCAGGTCTATGATAAGATATTAAAATAGGCCCCAATTCTTGGGCTTTGAGAAAAATAATCAACTTGAATTCAAATCGTGCAGCAAGGTTTGATCAGCATTTTGGACACTCGAATATTTACTGAAATGCTGTGTACAAGAAAGATTCCTGCACAAGTGACTTACCTTTTCGCATTTAAGCATATCAAACACACCCTCCAAACCTTCCAGTTCAGCAGACAACAAGATATTCTTGCCACTAGCAGTGATATAATTTCTCCACTTCGTCAACCATGAAGATGGCAATAAGTAATACTTACAGCCAGGATACGGGCAATACTCTTCCCGAGAACTAACTTCTCATGATTCTGACGGTGTTTAAGTTTGTATGCCCCATAGCATTGACATAAAAGTCAAGCCATTGAACAGCCTTACAGCCATATTAGCTCCAAATTTCTGAAGATCTTTGAAACTACCAGAGGCTATCCTCGTAGTATGCCACCTCTGTTAGCTCTACTCTACATTGAACACAAGTTTCCGAATCTGCTGGAAAAGTTGAGCAACCAACTATGTCATCACATTTCACAGCATTAGAGCAATCATAGAAGAAGAGCCAGAGACTCTCGGGAACCAACAGACGCTTAGCTCCGGCAGCTTGCTCTGGCAACCGCAATCCATGAAGGGCATCTAATAGAAGCTGTAGGCCCCACATATATTTCACATGGGGAATTTACATTTTTTCTGCGTAGCCACTGTAACAGCTTACATAAATGAACCAAACAACATAAAAAGACCACCCCAACCGCTTTTTCTTCTTCCTCTCCCAGTACCAAGCTGGTTAATCAAGAGGAAAGTCCCCAGTTTTTCCCTTCTACCCCAAACTCTGACTCCTCCATTGACCCAAATCTCTTTGAAACTCCTTCTCCCCTCCATTCCCCTTTGTGCGAGACACCCAATTTTCCCCTTCATCCTTGGCCTATTGTGTCCCCTCCCCTCTCCCCTAAGGTTGCCATTAACCCCAACAGCAATATTGAAGCCACTCCCTTATCCCATTAGTTATTATGTCAAACATCATCATTTGGAATGTTAGGGGGTTAAATGCCCTCTCCAAGCAAGCCAAAGTTAAGTTGGCCACTCAAAATGCAAAAGCCTCCATTTGTGCTATCCTTGAAACCCACATTCACTGTGATAACGCCCTTTTGATTGCCAGGTCTATAGCTCCCTCTTGGTCCTTCCTCTCTAACTCTAATCTTACCCCCAATGGGCGCAGTTGGATCCTTCTAGATTTCATCTCAATCTTCTTTCCTCTTCCTCTCAGCTCATGCACCTCCGGATCTCTTCTCCCATCTCGTCCTCCCCCATTTTCCTCACTATCATTTATGGATTTAACCGAGCTGCCGATCGCTCCTCTCTCTGGAATGATCTCCGCTCTCTTGCCCCTTCCACGGAGGGTTTCCCCTGGGGAATTGGAGGTGATTTCAATATTGTTCGGTTCTTTCACGAAAGGGTGGGTGGGAACCTTCCGGACCAAGAGGCTGTGAACGACTTAAATTCCTGCCTCGAGGATACGGGCCTCTCTGATCTTCGCTGGTTAGACCATCTTCTTACTTGGCAAAACCGTAGGATAGGAGATGCCCGTATTGCCTCCAAGCTTAACAGTTTTGTGGTCAATGAATCCTGGCTTTCTTCATTCCCTGCCTCCCATGCCTCCTTTCCCCCTCCTAGCCTCTCTGATCACTCCCCCTGCATCTTCCATATTTTCGATCCCCCCTCCCCCGGCCCCAAGCCCTTCAAATTCTTCGATATGTGGGCTTCCAACCCTTCTTTGCTCCCCACCATCTCTGTGGCCTGGAATCAGCCGGTTCACTATAATTCCCTCCCCCTCATTGCTTTTGCCTGAAAGTTGAGAAACACTAAGGTTGCCCTCCGTTCTTGGAACTCCTCCACCTTCGGCAATATCTCTTCTAGAGTTTCTTCCTGCCGTTCCGATCTCTCTAGGATCCAACACCTTCTCCAGGGCAACCCCTCTGACCCTTCCCTTGCTGAGGAAGAAAGATCTCTCTCCCTCTCCTCTCTCTCTGCCCAGGAGGAAAGCTTCCTTCATCAAAAGGCAAGAATTAAGTGGCTCGACCTTAAGGATGCCAACACTGCCTATTTCCACCGATCCCTTAAAGGTCGCCTGAATTTCAACTCCATTCCCTGTCTCCTTTCTAGGGATGGCTCCCGGATCACCGAACTCCCCGAGATCGGGTCAAAGATTGTTTCTTTCTTCTCCAACCTCCTTGCCCCTTCCTCCATCCCCCCTGGATTCCCCTTCCCCCATCCCTCCTCAACAAATTTGTCCCCCATTCCGCTTTATCTTCTCTCCACTCTATCCCTTCCCATAAGGAAGTCCTTTCCGCAATCCACTCCCACAAAGCCAATCGTGCCCTTGGTCTTGATGGCTTTAGCATGGGATTCTTCCTGGCTTCTTGGGACCTCATTAAGGACGATCTCGTCCATGCCATCCATAGTTTTCCTCAATCCCTCCCAGCTTTCCTCCATCAACCAAACTTTCATTTTCCTTATCCCTAAGAAGCCTAGTGCCTCCTCCCTTTTGGACTTCTGCCCTATCTCCCTCTGCAACGTCATTTACAAATTCATCTCCAAAATTCTTGCCAATTGGATCAAGAAGGTCATTCCTTTGCTGGTAAGCTCCAACCAATCTGCCCTCATTTCTGGCCGCAGCATCTCAAACAATATCCTTCTTTGTGCGGAGATTGTCCAAGGTTTCGATAGGTCCTCCCACTCCCCGGCTGCCCTATTGAAAGTGGACCTCCATAAAGCCTTTGATTCCATCCGTTAGGACTTCATCAATGAAGCCATGGGCTTCCCCCCTTCCTTTGTCCACTAGATTTAGGTTTGCATCTCCACCCCCCCCCCCCCACTTCTCCAACATCACCAATGGCTCCCCCGCTGGATATTTCCCCTCTCGGGTTGGAATCCGTCAAGGATGCCCCCTCTCCCCTTATTTGTTCACTCTAGGGCTCGAAGTTCTCTCCCACATCCTCCAATCCAAAACGGATCAACACCTAATCTCTCCTATCCCTAAGTGTAGATCCTCAAACCTCAACACCTAATCTCATGATCTTCTCCAAAGCTGACCACCTTTCCATCTCTTCCATTCTCTCCTCTCTCTCCTCCTTTAAAGCCCTCTCCGGTCTTCGCGACAACCTCAGCAAATCTTCTCTCTTTCTCTCATGAGTCTTGGACACCGTCCGTTCCTCCCTCTTACGGGTCTCGGGCTTTAGACCTATCTAGGTTTACACCTTATTCCTAGTAGGCTCACTTGCCACCACTGCTCTCCTATGCTCGATCACATACGGAAAAACCTCCATCTTCAGAAGGGAAAGCTCTTATCCTTCGCGGGGAGAGTGGTGCTCATCCAATCCGCCCTCCAATCTTCATATCTTTATTGGTGCGAAATTTTCTCCATTCCCAAATCCATCATCCGGTCCATGGAAGCTCTCTTCTTTGCTTTTCTCTGGAAAGGCCAAGAATCCTCCCGCTTCCTCCACCATGTTTCTTGGGACGCAATCTACCATCCCAAATCCAAGGGAGGCTTGGGTATTCGTCGTATCCTAGACATTAACCTAGCCTGTCTCCTCAAGCTCATCAGGAAAATTGCTTCCAAGCAAGATTCTATTTGGGTGTCCTGGGTCTATTCTTACCTCCTCAAGAATGACTCTTTTTGGATGGCAGCATACCCCTCAAACCCTTCCTGGATCTAGAGGAAGATCTTACTCCTTCATCGTAGAGCTCTCCCTGCAATCTCTATCCAAATTTCTCAAGGATCCTCCACTATTTTTTAGCTTGACCCCTGGCATCCTTTGGGCGTTCTCTACACCTTCCTTGCCTCGGTACGCTATATGATTCTTGTATCCCTAAGTCCGCCACCCTTGACACCTTCATCATTGACAGGTCCTGATCCCCCCTCCCCCACCCCCTGTCTCACACAAATCTGGAATGCTCTGCCCCCTATCCACAACCTTCCCTGTGACACCACCATTTGGGTCCCTTTCTCATCTAAATCCTTTACCGCTTCCTCCGCCTAGACCCTTGTCTGCTCCCCTTCCCCCTCGGTCCCCTGGTCCCCCTTGGTCTGGTTCAAAGTCAACACCCTTTGGAAAGCCCTCAATTTTGCTCTCCCAACCCAATCCTTCCTCATTAGCCGCCACATCCCCGCTAACCCTAACTGTACCATATGTTGGAACTGTTCTTAAGACACTGACTACCTTTTATTTTCTTGCCCCTTTACCCATCCCCTTTAGGGAAGAGCTACAGCTTCTATTTGGCCCCGTTCAAGACACTCATTTGGGTTTGTTCGTGATTGGTCTTGGTTCTTGAGGAACTTTGCCGACTGATCCATATGCGACCACATAGGCAAGCTAGTCTTTAGTGCCAACATCCACCACATTTGGTGGGAGCGTAACTTTAGAAGATGGACTTCCAAATCTCAATTTATGGATGTTATTTGGAATGCCATCTATTTTGATGTGTCCTCTAGATTGCTCTCCTTCCCCCTCCTCCCTGTTGTTGATACCCCTAGGAATAGGTTTATTGTTAGCTCCTAGGGGCTCAATTGCTCTTTTATTGCTCCCCCTTGAGAGTTTCTCCCTCTTGCGGGTTCTCCCTCCCCCCCCCCCCCCTTTATTGTTCATTTCGCTTTTTTTTTTTTTTTTTTTTTTTGTTCTCTGTCTTACTACAATTATTTATTCATCCAAAAAATATACATATAAAAAGATGACAAGTAGGCCAAAAGTTTTCTGCCAAGAATAAGCAAATACAAAGAAGCTGCCATGTTCTAGAAACATATTAGAGAGTTCATTCTAGACCCATTCCAAAAAGTGCAGCATCTGCAAGGTCCTTCATAGGTGCTCTTCACTCCCTGTAGTCCTTAGCACGAACTGTAGTGTGCACTCCATCCATGAGGCAATCAATGCAGCAGTCACAATCCAATAGTGGTGGGCCACCACCATACTAGATTTTGCAAGCAGACTAGCACATTAACAGCCAGAAACAGAAGAAAGGGAACGAGACAGAAGAATAGTACAGAATAATATGGTTGACAAATGGTTGCTCATCAAAAAAAAAATATATGGTTGACAAATAAATACAGAAATTGGAATGAATAGATGACTGCAAACAGATACAGCATGAAATATATAATGGACAACTACGCATGCAGTGTAAGAACAACACATATGGACCCCTTAATTTTCCACTAGGCTTTGGTTTTAACTAACCCAACCCAAGGCCTATTCTGGTCACAGGTTTAAGCAATGTAACGGCCTATCAGCCTATGTCGAAGCAGAGCCTGGGTAAAATACCCTAACAGGTTCACCTCTGAACCCACCTTGATGGTAAATAGATCAAATAACAATAACAGTGGTAACTTACAAACATAGGGCCAAGTCAAGCCTTAAAAGAAAAACTAACAACATACAGACATAATCAGGAATTACTCTAAGAAGAGGTCAGTTCAGGAACTAAATTTGAAGGAAATGATGAATTGTATAAACAAAGGTTAAAAGAGAATACATGTAACGGATCAGTGGGGCAATAGTAATACTTCAAGAGCTCCTATTCTAAACCCAGTGGCAAGACTTGGCAAAAAAATAAAGTCAAACTATTGCAACCTATAAGTTGCAGTTTGAGATTCAGAAACAGCCTCTCCTGCAAAGCAGGGGGATAAAGATACAAACTTTTGCCGCTTCCAAGCCTTGTCGTAAACTGGTAGCAACAGTTACGTAGCCACAAAAGATGGTGTCTTCCAGGGGAACTCACTATTCTTCTTATCAAATGTCAGTGGCCTCCCGTGTTGCCAAGCTATGTCTAACATCTATTAAAGAGAGTGTCTCATACAAGAAATACAGACTAAGTTTCTTAAAAAGCATTGCACCAAAAAATTACATACATGCTTCTATAAATAATCTACTTTTTAAGTATATAACAGAACTTAATGAGTATTTTTTTTAATATTTAAATAATTTTTGAAAACATTTTAATATTTAAAAAAAAAATTAATAATTAACAAGAAGAAATCTGATTTAACACCATCACAACATACATCCAATGCTGGTGTCTCACATTCATCAATTTGAAACTCATATGAGTGAATACATGTGTATTTTAGGGATATACATATTTTAGAAAATAATTTAAAAAAAAAAATTGTAGCAATATCCAAAAATTAATTTTTAACTTCACGTAATCATAAATCAACACTCTAGACTAAACATACTTTAATTTGAAAGCAATGTAAGTTGTTTGAGGCATAAACAAAACAAAAATAAAAAATGAAAAACTTTGTTAACTCACCTTGTTTGATTCACAAAAACCTAACAATGGAGGAGCAAGAGTGGAGTTAGAATGCAAAGAAGTCGTCAATCAGCTCAAATCAGGGTAGAATCCAAAAGAAATAAGCAAAGATGATGGGAAGACCTCAAAACAGCACTGGTAGAACAAGCATAACCTACGGAATTTTGCAGGTTCCACTTGAAAAGATGCACTTTTATAACTGAGAAGGTACCGTTTCAGCCAGTACCAAAATTTCATGTCATTTCGACAGAAATTTTGGGACAAAATGTTGGAAGTTTCGTCTCGCTTTTTCAAAAATGCAAGCATTTCGGTTGAAAGTTTGACTATTTCGACTAAAATTTATTCCATGGGTCATAGATGGTTTGTTACATTTATGCAATAGAACCAAAAAGGTTTACTTCACCAAAAGAGTGATGATGTTTTCTTGTGTTTCCAAAACTTTCATAATATGAGGAGCTCAGTTTAGGGCTACAGTCAAAATCCTTTATACAGATAATGGGACCGAGTACTTGGTGGAGCATTCCCTTCTTACCTTGCTGACCATAGCATCATACACTAACTAATTATATCAACACCCCCACATCAAAATGGGGTTGCTGAATGCAAGAATAGACATCTAAGTGAGGTAGCACGTTCCCTTGTGGTCATTGTGCATGTATCTCCTCGATTTTGGGTGTGGTTTTTACCATGTTCATGGTAAGTTGAATCATCAAAGGTTAAGGTGCATTTTCTTGGGTTATCTTCCTAGATAGAAGGGGTATAAGTGTTGTCATCCTAGTTATCATCGTTTCTTCATCTTTATGGACGTTGTGCTCCGGGAATAGGTTCCTTTTTTCCCCTACACCTCTTCAGGGGGAGTCTGCTTAAGGTTTAAAAAACTTGGATTACAACAACGTGCCTGAATCTCCAAAGTAAACATCTGTTCCGAGAGATGATATTTAGGGCACGAAAAATGAAGCTACTCAGGTAACGAAGTGGCAGAGGCATGTTCAGTTTTGACATTCCAAAGTTTACGATTCGTTAGGGCATCAAAACAGACATCAAGATTGAACGAGAGGTGTGTTAGAGAAAAAATACAGCTAGGTTACCTTGGTTTTGGTCGATCACTTTCGAAGCAGTTCATATGATGTATGAAATTTGTGCCACAACCACTTATAGATCTCACAGACTTGCCACAAACGACGGAAAAAAAAAAGCAGAGGTAGATCAACGGCCACGAGCAGTCGGTATAGAGTGTTGAATTCGACTTAGAACGCACCATATACGAAGACGACGAGTTGCAGAGCAGGGTTCTCATTTTATCGTGCACATTTTTTCCATTTTCACTCGTTTTTGTTCTTCCGAAGAGCTGCAGCGCTCAAAGACGTTCTGCAGGACGTATTCTCCCAACCCACTTTGCGACGGGTTCGTTCTTTTAGAATCGACGATCGAACCGTTTGGCAAATCTTTTTAGTGTTCTTCTATTCTTATAGAACACAAGAGCAGAACTATTCTGAACACATGTTATCTCTGACCCCTTCCTTTTTTTTTTTTTTTTTTTTTTTTTTTTTTTTTTTTTTTTTTTTTTGGTAAAAAACGGAAATTCATTTATTCAAATGAAAACCTTTTAGGTATCTTACACATAAGGAAATCAAAGAGTAGAACATAAAAAAGGGGGTGGGCCCGGTGGGGAATGATACACAAGCACAACCACACCGACTCCAAACCCCCCCCCCACGCGCGCCTTGCAAAAGGAAAAAAAAAACCTTTCTTTCTGTTTTTCTTGCGGTGTGTGTGGTTGTAGGAGTTTTCGCTTCCTACTTTAGTATCACTATATTGCTTATGTTTTTCACTGTTTGATAACTTGATTTGTTCCATACTTACATATTTGTTCATTTCATGATAATAAATACCTTGTTTATTTATATGCCTTAATTATTTTCTGCTCCAATTTTATATTTAAAGATTCTGATTTTTGTCCACAGACACGGGATGTCACTTGTGCAATGGAAGCCTCAAGGAAATCCCAGAATGCTTTTGCTGTTGCTAATGCTAGCCTGGAAGAGTCTCAGCTTGGGGAGGGAATCTCTTTTGTAAAGCGGGTCCTTGAGTTTAGCTTCCATGATGTAGAGGGACTACTACGTCTTGTGCGGCTTGCAATGCAAGTAATTAGTCGTTGAAGTTCAATGGTTGTATTAATTTTCGACCATGTGTGATTCATTTCCATGGGTAACCGGCCTTAAAATTAAGGAAGAAAAAGATGCCAAACTGGATATCTCGGCTGCACATGCTCCTGAGGAAGACCAGGGTTAATGTGGGCTCATTGCCTCTCTGTACAGTGTGTACAAAATGAGAATGATTAGGACATATTCTTTGCGATTGTTTGGTAGGTTTTGAACATGGATAAAGGTTTAGCACACCATCCAAAGATACGAAGGTTGGGATGGAGTGCTCATCACAAAGGTGTCTACTACAAGCTTTACATTTTAATACAAAAGCGCAGTCTTTTCGCATAGTTGGAATTTGAATCTGGCTAATGATAAGAGAAAGACCGAATGCCTTTGAGGTTGGTTTAAGGAGGCTGAATTCTGACATAGTTAGCTGTGATTGATGCCTATCTTGCTGGTGTTTCTGCAAAGGACTTCAATTTTGGCTTTTGTGATTTCTTTTAATTTTTAATTTTTTAATTCAAAAGTGGAAATTCAAGATGGCTTTTGTGATTTCTTTTAATTTTTAATTTTTTAATTCAAAAGTGGAAATTCAAGATGTTTGTGTAAGTTGCCAAGCTGATGAAATTTTCAAGTTCACTTTGTCTGTTGAGTCCCATTTCAAGCTTGCTGTGAATAATGCAGATGGGGGCTTTTTGCTTCTTTTTTTTCCTGCACTGTTGGTGCTTTATCTACGCAAGCTTAAGGCTATCATAAATGTAACTATTTAATTAAAAAAAATATATGGAAACACGATAATCCTTGTTTGAAGGTGAAGGTGAAATGTTAATAGTCTCACTAACAATGATAACAGGATGGAGACATTTCTTTCTTATTCTTCTTCTTCTTTCTTCCTCCTTTTTTTTTTTTTTTTTTTTTTTGGGGGGGGGGGCATGGCGAAAATTTTTGGCGAATTTCACCCGAAACAGTTTGACAGAGGGCAAGAGAGAAATCGAGGCAAAATGATTTTTGCCAAAAGTCGCCGGAAAATCAACGGTGAAATACTGGTGAAATCGCCATAAATGCCGAAACTCCATCGATCCATGCTCTTTTACTTCCATTATTACCTATTATCTACAATCACAAACATAATAGGAAAACAAAAACCAATAAAATCCAAATAAAGAGGGGAAAATGAAATGTTTTAGTCAATATTTCCCAAGAAAGAAAAAAAAATCAATGCTAGAGCAAGGAAGAGAGAAGGATTTACAAAACCACCATGAAAGCAGCAAGAGAAATAACAAATAGAGAGTTCAAATTACTGAGAAGAGAGACCGGCAACCAAAGTCTTCTCACGAGAGTCAAGACCAAACTCTTGATCACATATAAAATGTTGAAAAAGTGAAACAAATTTTGCCTTTGCAGTAGATTCGCAGACAAGGGAAGGAGAATTGGAGAAGAAGCCCTAAAAGCCGACCTTAATCTACAACGGAAGATTCATGAAACCACCAAATCTGAAAATTAGGTTTTGGGATTAAATTTATTGATTTTGATTCCCCTACATGGTTTTGTGATTAAATTCATTGATTTTGATTCCCCCAATTTGGTTTTGGGATTAAATTCATTGATTTTGATTTCCCCAATGTGGTTTTGTGATTAAATTTATTGATTTTGATTCTCTCACTTATAAGACACATGTCGATCAAAAAACATTTTCATCCCATAATGTGGTGTCACATCAATGGATTTTTTATTTTTTTACTTCACTCCTAACTATCGCCGAAGATGGCAAATCTCGACAAAGTTCACTAGGTTCGCGAACTGGCGAACTTGGCCTGAAGCTTCGCACCTTGGGGAAACTTTTTTGTTATTCATCGATGAAAAGGTCCTTTGATAACGAAGCATACATATTTGTGATTAAGGAGCGGTACCCATTAACATAAACATAAAAAATCCCGTAAGCACATGTTAGGTGACACCGTTGATATCTAAACCTTACTTTACAAGACACTAGATGTCATCTATTCTTACTTCACTAGCAGTCCCTTCTACCATTTTCTTTACATTTTCTTTAATCATTGTGTTAGGAACAATTAACAAGTTTTAATGAGCAATTAGCTCGATAAGTAAAACTAAAACATACATAAAGTAACAAGAACCATATCACAAACACTAATTAAGTTACAATACAAGTTCAGTTATGAAAAGGATAAATGAACACAATACAGCCAATGGCACTTATAATACAATTTCCTTTAAGTATCTTATCATTTTACATTTTTCCTATTCATTGGCCTTCTAGTTTGGAATTTTCTTTTAATAAAGTATATTAATAGGAAGTATACAATGAAAATCTACGCTCTTTCATACTTCTCTTTATGTTTATATATATATGACAACTATTGTCTTTCTTTCAAGCATGAATTCCTTGGTCTCGTTTTATCAAAATAGATCCCATCGCATAAATATTTTCTTCGTGTACCGAAATGTATCACCGTTGTACTAAGAAGAAATGAGACATTTGAATTCATTTATCTTCCTTCGTAAGTTGATCCTTCTTTTGTCTTGATTTCTATTGAAACGGATTCCGTCGCATAAACACTCTATTCTTGTACCAAAATGAATCACCATTGTACTAAGGAGGGTTGAGACCTTCCAATTCCTAATCCTTTACATTGATCTTGTTCTTTGTATAACTTTCTTCCTATATCTCGATCTAGGCCGGAACAAATTATGTTGCATAAACATCCTTCCTTGTACTAGAATGAATCACCATCGTACCATTGAAGGTTGAGACCTTCTACATCATTCACTCAGCTCTTCTTATTACCAACAACCCTTACCTTAAAGGTTTTCTTATCTCAACTCAAGCTATAATGCATCTCGTCAAGAGAATGCCCTCACAGTGTATAGGCACATGTCACTATCATACAAAGGAAGGTTGAGATTTCATTACCTTTATCGGGATTGGTCTTAACCGTTGATTCCATAGTCGATTTTGGTTTGAGGTTGTGCTACACCCATCTAATCCCACTATTTACTCTTTAACCCTACAAGTGTATCACATGAGACATTCATTAGAGTTCCTCTATGTTATCTCATAAGCCTATCATCATTCTTATTGTTTATGGTCCGAAAACGTGACATTATTATTTCCATTCCATTAGCATACATTTGTTTAACCATGCTATACCATTTCATAATCATATCCATGTCTTTTGATTCCGCAGACATAACTATGTCATAAATATATTATTTTCATCCCATAGACATAACCATGTTATTACCAAGTCATTTCCATTTTATAACATAATCTTATCATAATTGTAATATTTCATTTCATGATTATAATCATGTCATTAACATAACATCACCATAATCAATACCATTTTCATTTCATAAATATACCCATTTAATTTCATAAGCATATAATCATACTAAGCTCTTTAGTATGGTTATTACATTTCAATTTCATATACATAGCCATTATATTTTTATTCTATGAATATCTCTATATTATATTATTTTAATGCCATAATGGCATCATGTCATTCATCTCTCTTAAACATAACTATGTCATATCATTTCCATTTCTTATACTTAATCAATTCTTTTCAATCCATAAAAATAAACAAGTCATTTTACTTTAATATAGATACATATATGTGTGTTATATTGGAGGCATCATCAAAGTACAAAGTCATAAATCACACAAGGTCATTGCTATCCAATTATAAGTACATTAAGGCAAGAATTCACTTATCTATTATTCTTGAGCATATTCATTTTTCTTGGGGGTTGTTCACAATCCGGTCAATACTTAATTTGATAATTGAACAATATCAGTGCAACTTTACACTCAGGATGACCCTACACTTGGGGTCATCATTCCACTCCTTCCATTATATATTCATAGACCTGTAAATGGATAGGCGAAATCCGCCTCCAAATCGCATTCGTATCCGAAATTTTTCTTACTGGAAAATATCCATATCCGTCCGTTAAGCAACCGGATTCGGATTTGGATAATTGCTTATCGGATCGGATAATATCTGGATGAGTAAAGTATTTAACATTTTTTCTTTAAAAATAGATGATAATCGGATTCGGATATCGGTAATCGGATTTGGATAGCGGTCTTCGGTAATCGGAAATTAGAAATTTATAATAAAAAATGTAAAAAAGTGACAATTATCAATCAATAATCGGATATTTTATCAGATCGGATTATTATCGAATATCCGATAAAGTTTCGGATTCGGATTCAGATGCCTTCTCTAAATTTTTGCCGAATTCGGATTCGGATAACGGATTTGCTATTTGGATTCGGATACTGGTGTATCCGAGCCGAATCCGGTCCGTTAAACAGGCCTATATATTCATGTCTTAGGGTTGGGTCTTCGGATCTTTCTTTTATTAAGCTTCATTTAAATGAATTTCAACCATCTCACAACTTCTTACCATTTTATTAGGCAAAAGTGTAGGATCATAGTGACTGATTGATCCAATTGAGTCTCACACTCATATCCCACACTTATCAACCAGATTCCTTATGTAATTTGTTTTCAATCCAATCTTAGAGCTTCTATTTGTACATCCTCATTAAGGATAGACTGTGCTTTGTTATATAATTCCAATAAATCCATTCGGTCAATCAACCTGAACATACCTTATCATCATAATTGAGTGTAAGTTTTACATGTAATCCTTTTGAATCGCACACTCAAGTCCTACACTCGATCCAACACCACGGCTTCAGTCCATATCATAGTCCCGAATTTAGGGCTTTTGTTTACATAAAATCCTTAGACCTGATTATGGCTCGAATATTGATTATGCTCGAAATCCCATATTCGAGCCATAATCTATGGTTTTTGGTCTAGATTTCCTAATTTTGGTAATCTTTCAAAACTAAACTAGGGTTTTTGCATGACAACACTTATCCTCGTAAGCCCCATAATCTAAGCTAGATTTGCACATATTTTCAATATGTCTCTTTAGATTTTAGTAAGAATTCTAACATGGATTATCATACCTCATAATCAAACTTCACACATGGTTTCTTGAATTAGAACATGAGAGAATTCAGAGAGAATGAACTCAATTTTACCTTGAGGGGAGGAACCTATATGGGCTCTTAGCTTCTCTCTCTCTCTTTCTCTTTTCTCATTTCTTCCCCTTCCATATGTTCCAATTTCTCTCTCCTCTCTCTTTAGATTTTTCCTTTTATATCTATCTTTATTTTTCACTTTCTCCTACTTTTTTTTTCTTCTTCCAAAACCTCACCACTTGACCTCTACATGGAGACAAGGGAGGCGATGGGAGGTGGGTGGGATGAGGTGTCAGTCTCATCTTATCCCACCACTATTACTAATCACTCCCCCAACTACTAGGTCAGGTGGGGCCATGGCACATAAATCCTACTAGGTGACATGGCAATTACCTATTATTTATCTATCATTTGTTAGTAACATAATTAAAATTTTATGGTAAAATAGCGAAAACATTAATTATTCAATAGGGGCGAACATAATAACAAATCATCTGATGACAGCTATGCATTTTATTTGTGTTTAAGAATAAGTAAAGTCATCCATATCCAAATCCACATCATCTACTGAACTGAACATGTACTGTCTTGTGCAAACCCTTAAAATACTTAGGTATGACTGTTCTCTATGAACTAAAGTAGCTAGCATAATCAAAAAGATACCTCGTGCACTAAATCTTGCTCTCTTGGATCACTATGATTTTACCCTTGTTCTTCAACTGCCTGTCTATATATGGTAATGGAGTATGAGTTATACTAACCCATTGAATATTATAAAACAATTATATTATATACATGAATAAAACATGGTATGCATATTTTCAAAATAAAATCTTCGATTTTTTTTTCAAATATGTGTCATTGCATGTGCCATAATAGAAACATTCAGTCTCATAATATATGTTCTTAAATCAAAATAAAATATTCAAACTCTTCAAATTTTTGTCTTTTCTCTATCTTTTGTTGTAGTTGTAAACATAAATAAATCCATGGAGGATGTATATCTCTCTAAACCACTAAAGTGGTAATTTTATACCACTGAAGTGGTTTCATTTTCTAGGCACAAGGCCATGTATACCTTTTAGTCTACTATTATTGGCTTAGACCCAATCTTTCCACTTTAACTCTAGCCGCAACGCCTAACATGACTTATATGGGCAGTGCTCTTCAACATGATATCTTTTATTCAATTTCAGTGTTGCATTTATTAAACTTTTCATTTAATCATTGCAAATGAAAGAATAATGAATAATCCATAATTAATGAAATCCATTGGATTACTTAATCATAACAAAAATTGTAAAATACCTACATGTATGCACATAAAAGTCATGCCTAGAATAATCATATGCTGAAACAATTGATCATTCAATAAAATTTATTGTATATGTCATATGCATAAAAATGCATAAATATTCAAATGAGTCATGATAGTTAAAAATAGAGATGAAGTTGGATGATACCCAAGTCCAAGTATGAGTGTTGGAACTCTCTATAAGCTTGCACTCATGTTTAGAACCATCTTAGACCAACTGGCATTTTGTTGCATCACAGTGGTAGGGGCGGTTGATTTCCAACTTGCCGCCCAGTGCCTAGTTGGCTAGGATAGTACGAGAGATTCAGGGTTTTTTTTTAATGATCCCTAGCTTATATTTAAAGGCTTTAAACCCTGATTTCGTGCTTGTTTAATTGTTAAACAGCCAAGGGTTCTAGAGAGAGTCAGATGTAGCGTTTCAGAGAGAGAAAAGGTGGAGTTTGTGGCGGAAGGATTGGATCTTCGTTTGATCTTAGATCTTGAAGGTAAGAACATCGGTCTCTTCCATTCCTTTTTAGTTATTTCAATTTTGAATGGATTTGTTTGATGAATCTACTGTGGAAAGTTAGATTTGATTGGAGTGCCTAGGTTTTCAATCATCTCGAATCAGGTTTAGCACCAGAGATGAGATCTACATCTCCCCCAGCTGCAGAACTTCCTATAATAGGATCATCTTCTTTTAGATCAAATAGACCTTTGGAATTGTTTGTGTTTTGTGGGTGTTAGGACGTGCATCAGAGTCGGAATCCATGCATGAGAATAGCCTAGAGCCCCCTGAGGTTCGTGGATCAAATGTGTGAGTTTTGGATATAAGGTTTTGTCTATAACCTTGGGTGCTCGCTTAGGAACTAGTCCACCAACCTCCTGGTTGCTGTCTTGGGTTTAGCCCCCATTTTTTGCTAGAATGATTTCCAAATTAACTTATAACTAATTATACCAACATGATTCTAGGAATTCCAATGAATTGGTAGTGTTTTTGATTGTGAAGCATCTTTTTTATCGTGGATCTTTCATTTCGTTCACCTCAAAGCTTAAATCTTCTTACGAAAAAAAAATACAAAAGCTTAAACCTGCATGTGGTGATCGTAGGAAAAAATCAAGTGTAGAGGCGGGTTTTATGAGCATGCACTCCAATATCGGTTTTAGAGCCTAAATTTTTGCACCTATCCCCCTAGACTCCATTTCAGGCCACAAGCGGTAGACTAATCACTTATTACATATTTTAGAGAGAGAGAGAGAGAGAGAGAAAGGAGGAAAATTGAGTTCCTGAGGGGGATTGTCCAAAAGCTATCTCCAAATGCTAAACCTAAACTTTTTTTCTTTGGAAGAATGCCAAACCTAAACCATGAACACTAAATCTTGATCTAAATCTCCACTAAAGCCTAAATCCTAAACTCAAAACCCTAAATCTCAAGTCCTAAACCCTAAACTCAAAATCCTAAATGCTATTCTTCAATCTAACCAAGATTGTTTCATTTGAGCAACTTCCTCATTTATTTGTCACGTTTCTTGGTTTGTGCATTGTTCCATCATCTTCAGTTCAAGCTGGACATTCATGATTTTTATGCTCCATCTTGAGGGGAAGTATTACGATATTATTGTACATATCTTGCTGTTTTGGTAGTTTGCTTATTATAATTTTCTAATCTATCTTAGTATAATATATCTTATTGTAATCATCTATTTTAGGCATTTCTTTTATTGTCATTTTCTATTCTAGGTAGGTTATTTTCCTTATAGAGAAAGTCTATTTTCCATTATGTGTATTCATATACATCAGTTTCTCAATAATAGACATGTACTAATATTCAGCCAATTTTAAACTTAATAGAATCGTCATCAATCATCACTCTCTTCCCCCCCCCCCCCAACAAATGCACACACAATACTACAATAGGGAGTTGATTGTGAATCATGGGTTATAAATGGGAAGAAAAGAAAAAAAAATGGAATTTTGATATCCACACATGCACAAAATAAATCTATTTCCATGCTTACTTAAACACTTGAGTATATACGAGAAAATTGTACCTGAAAAAGAGAAGAATGTGGATAAATACATGCAATATACTTAAAATGTTGCAGCCAGATCCATACATAAAAAAGCAACAGTACATGCGCTTTAACCCAACAGCAGTCAGTGTTGGAGGTTAACAAGTACTAGGCTGGACTAGATTAGATAAGACATAAATATTAAATAAGAAATATATATAGGAAGTGCTTGAATCTATAAAATATGTATACGTTATCCGTTTACGCTGTATGTGCCAGTTTGTTCATCATTTGAACGGATTGGGGTAATCTCTGTTAGCCTCTGGGATGGGATTCCACTCCCAGATCTTCTCAGAGAATGTTGTCGGCAGCGAGGTGGGTAACCTGTTGAGAGCTAGCGTTTGTGATTGTTGACAAGGAATGGAGAGGAATTGGGCGGATTGGTGCTGCTGCTGTTGTACATGATGTTGATGTTGTTGCTGCTGCTGATCGTAATGCATATAACCTCTTTGGTAGCCTACAAGTTTGTGAAGTTCATCGAATACCTGTTGAGTTGTGGGGGCGGGCATTGACGATGAGCAGGTGAAGAAGGTGGTGCAATTTGGTATTGGCAGTAAAGATCCTACTTCGTCCTTTGAGTGGCGTAAGAGGGTAGCGGGCACGTCTTCTTGTGCTGTAGCCGGAATCAACGATGGATCCAGGGATATTTCAGTAGCGTAAGCTGCTCTATGGGGCTTCGATAAGGCAAGAGTGGTGGGTGCATCATTGCTACAGCTGCTTCTGTCTGCTTCCTGCACCTTATCCGCTGCCTCGCTGCTAGCGGGTGAATGTCCTCCGATTCCTAGTGCTTGAAAACCCGCCGGTGGTGCACTACGATGAAGCATGCTCGTGCTACGTGGTTTCTTATCGCCTGGCGAGTTTACCCCTCTCGATGACGACGGAGTGGATGATGATGGTGAAACCGAACGGGGGATCAGTGGGGAATGATCGTCAACTCCAGCTCTCTTGTAGACGCGGCAAAGCGAAATTTCCACCTGAAATCAAAACAGAGATCGATCGTGTGGTTCGTTCATTATTAGAAATCAAAGAAATCTTTCCCCAAATATATAATTAATAAAAATAAACAATTAGAAAAGATACTAACGAGTGACAAACTGAACCAATTAAGGAGGAATGAAAGAAGCAAACCCCGGCGGAAGTTATCAGAAATGTCACGAGTAGCGTTCTTTATCCCTGTAAGCAAACAATTTTGTTCGTCTATCCGATCACACCGAAATCATTTACGCATACAGGTTTAGCTTTCCCCATGAGAAAAAGCAAACGAAATTTGAATCCTAATTGTTTGCATTAACTTTTGTTTTATTTTCAGGCAGGCAGGCATTAATTTAATTTAATTTAATTTAATTTCTTTGTTGGGAAAAGGGTAATTAATTAATTACATGGACAGTAGTGAAAGGATATTTAGGTTTGGGAACTAGGGTTTACTCGAAGGAAGCAATTCGATAAAAATGACGGATGGATGGTTTGGTTCTATTTTGCATGCTATTCGTTCAGATTACTTAAGCGGCCTCTTCAAATCAAAGATTCTAGAAACCGAGGCCATCTTCTTATAAAACATTGGCAACCTCCAAAACTGATTTCATACCATGCCAACAACCTATATCTTGCGAGTTTGGATAAACCTCTCTCTGGGACGATACTAACCTTTTGCTGCCGATCGGTTTCATGCTGCGGCAAGCGGTACTCGTTCATGATCCAACTGGTTCTGATGCCCTTTGGGGCCTTCCCTGAGTAGAAGACCAAGGTCTTCTTCAGCCCTATTGACCTGAGTGTCTCAGTCCGGATCATCCGATCGGCCCCGGTAGCTTTCCAGTAACCGGAAGTGGTCACCCGGTTTGGTCGGTCGCCGTTCCGATACTTGCGGTCTCTGGGCACATAAAAGAACCACTCTTTCTCTCCTATAGCTGCCAAAGCTGTGAGACAAACAAAATTCAGGATTTGTCTTTAGAGATATGTACTGGAGCTAAAAATCAAATCATGTATCATGTATGTGTGGGAAGATAAGCGAGCGATGGGTGGGGATGGAGACGAGGAAATTAGATGAGAGCGTGAAGAAAAAGCCGGATGAGAGCGAGAAAGGGTAAGGTTCTCACCAGGAAGCTCCCATGGATCATAGCGGTAGAGGTCGAGAAAAGTTATGAGCTCCACGTTAAAGCGCTTTCCCTCTACCTTACGTCGGAGGTAGAACTCAACGAGCTCTTCCTCGGTTGGGTGGAATCGAAATCCGGGCATTACCACGTCATGGTCATGCTCATCCTTGTCGTCTTCACGGCTCATGGCTGCTGCAATTGCCATATGCTAACAAGTATTCGAGGTCATCAGCTCCTCTATCTTTAGGTCTCCTTTTATATATACGACTTCAAACGTTTTGAGAGTGTTGGAGAAGATATGAGAAACGGTTAAAATTTCATACCATGCACCTACAAGTTAAAAAAAAAAAAGAAAGGAAGTAAACGATCGAGGAAGGGTTGAATTAAGAGAAAAATCTACAGCTCTCGGGCCCTGCCTTGAGGTGTAAAAGATGTGACGGGGACGTCTCGAGAAGAAAACAGGTTTGGTCATAGCCCGTTAGCGGTGGCCTGGTCCCTCTATTTCTCAACTACCGTACGTCAATAGCTTTTGCTTCTGTCCATTTCTCGTAATCTCTCTCATCCAATCCCGCAACTATGCCTGTGAATAAATGAATAATCGAAATTTGTATAGGATCCGTATCAGTATCTCTGTTTAGATGTTTATCATCCAGTCAGGTTACTTAACTAGATTTTATTTTCCTCATTTTTGTAATTATTTATTAAATTAAATATTTGCAACTTCTATATTGAATTCTCTATTGTTTTTCATATAATGGGTTTGTGCATTATGATATATGGAGTCCTATGTTTATTAAGTAAACAAAAAATAAAATAGAAAGTCAAAATAAATAAAATAAAACATACGGCATACACACATACACACATACACACGAAAAAAAAAAAACCTAAGCAAAAACGAAGAAATCAGAACACCACAAGAACGGGTAATCGTTAATTTCTCGAATTTCTAAATCTTAATTCTCACTAATAAAATGAAAAAAAAATATCAATAGTTAGTTGAAAATTCGATCAATATTCATATCCATTAAGCCGAATCCATATTTAAAAATAACAAATATCTAAAAACTATCAGCATCTGTTGGAAAAGTAATAGGATCTATGTCCATGCTTTCAATCAAATACAATAAACTTGAATATAATGACAAGCTGAACCTAATCCATTTACATCAGTATCGCTATCTAGTTGAAGGAAATCTCTTAGTCCCGTCAATGCAGAGTTTGTGGAGTGGTAACATCCATACTTTTTAGGTGTGCGCAAGCTGATTGGGATGAACCTTAGATACAAAATAATAATAATAATAATAATAATAATAATAATAATAATAATAATAATAATAATAATAATAATAATAATAATAAATAAATAAATAAATCTCTTAGCCCCTCAGTCAAAAAAATGAATAGATTTTTTTTTTACCCGTATCTTCATAAATTTTTGTATTTTTCAAATTATCCCTTGAGATTATAATTCTTTAGGTGCAAGACCAAATGCTTACTATATGTACATATGAACTTATTAAATGCAATAGTCTGGTGCATTGTGTACAACTTGATGAACCTATGTAGGGAGAGGGTTTTCAAAACTAGTGTATGAATAATAAACCAATTAGGTTTGTTACACTTTGACAATAGTGAATGGAGGAGAGAAATAGATGGAGTTTGTTGGCATCTTAGAGAACTTATATATATGTGGGGGAAAATTTTGGGATTGTGGCTTCTATATAAACTAGTACTCCTATGATTTTATCTCTCTCTTCCTCTTATAGAAAGACCTCTATTCTCTTATTTTGAGGAGGAAAGAAATACAAACATATATAATAGAGGGGCTAGTGACAATATTTTACATAGAAGTATTTGATTATTTTGACCTTATTGTGAGAGGATTCGGGATCGTGGGTGGTTGTGCTTCCCTTAAACTCCCTCACCATATATTAGGAGTGAGGGTAAATTTTTGCTATAATTTGTCAATGTTTAGGGATGGGTCCTGTCCTAAACATTTGGTAGAAGGGTGTGAGGGGAGCACAATGTAAGGTTAGAGGATCCGGACTTTTGTGAAAGAGAGGCATGACTTTGCATAAAAGCTTCCTCTCGTATATTTAGGTTCTACATCATTTATGAAGCAACGTGCATGACATTTGTATGTTTGGTTGGAAATTGAGAGTATTCGCATTGGCATCGTGATCTGTGCTTCTAGCTTTCATGGGAGGTGGAATTATCATTTTGTTTCCCTTTAATTTTGGGTATCGATAGTATGTATATGTAGAAAGAGGGCAATTTTTTTTGGCTAAGATATAGAAAGTGTCAAATTCAAAATATATCAATCAAAAGTATTTTAAGTCAATAGTAGAAAAAGGTTTGCAAAACAAAAAAGTGATATGATATCCATCTCAAAAGTTGATTTCTTGCGCTTATTTTAGCACACATGTGGAATTACAAGATTTACCCTCTTGTAGAAGGAACATTGTCCTAAAAAGATAGAGAATTTGTGAAATAAGGTTAAAATTTCACCCTTTTAGTATTATCCATTCCGCCCCCCTCCCAAAGCCGTTAGTCTATCATTCTATACTTTAAATTGAAAATATAGGATTTTCACTTGTATTCTCAAAAAACTTTTCATAATGGCATAATATTGGTCATTTTTAATTAGTTAACTTTTGAAAACTATATATATATATATATATATATTTCCTATCTCTCAAGCCTGATCTTTACTCATGAAATTCTAATAACAAACCTATATTAGAAAAATGCTAAATTGGCAACAGAAGGGACTCTAGCTTGCAAACCTGCGAATTCCACATATATGAATTCAATCAGGATTGATTTTCAAAAAACTACCAAAGATAGATGTTTTCATAAGGAGAATGAGAGGAAACACAAATGGTACTACTAATGCATGACGAAATGCAAAAGTTTGCAGAAAGGACCTAAGAAATGCAGGAGGCAGCAGGACATTCCATATACCATTTCAAACCATTCATTCTGCAAAATGAAGGAAATAAAAGAAAATAGGCCTTAAAAATCCATAAACAATGTATAGAGAAGAAGAAAAACTATATTAAGCAAACACAAAATATAATATAGATCCTAAAATAACCTATTTACAATAAATAATAGAAAACATAGAAACACTTGAATAAAATTCACAAATTCACAAGTATTTTCACAGGTAGTCAAAATACTCAACAAAATACTACACCAATGATAACATATAAAGTTTTTAGGTGTGGGTCCCTTTAGTAGACCATAAACTAATGTTAGGTTCCCTTAATGTAATATATCATGTGTGTGTCCCAAGCAGACTAACACCGTTAAATATATTCAAATTTTAAACGTAAAAGGACCAAAGTGTCCCTTAAGTTATTTAATATATTGAATTAATATATGGTTTTAAAAAAGAGATAATTGATCATTAAACATTATTATATGGTTAAAAAATAGAGCAAATTGCACTGGCACCCTAAAATGGAGGATTTAAAGCACTGACACCCCATTTTATGTTTAAACAACACATAGGTCTTATTATTTTAGAATGGTTAGTTATATTACAAGAAATCTTATTCTCATTTACCAAAAAAAAAGAAAAAAAAAAGACATTTTTTGCCTACGACACTTATTTGATGAAGATATTGTTTTTTATTTTCCCCCCTCAAATTTTAATAAGGGTATTTTTGGAATTAAAGAAAAATAAACAGTGGGTTAACCGTTTCATTAACAAAATGGACTAAACAGGTGGGGTGTCTGTTTTTAAACATAAAGTGGGGTGTCAGTGTTTTAAAACATCTATTTTAGGATGGCAATGCAATTTGCTGTAATTAAAAAATAATAAATAATAATAATAATAATAATAATAATAATAATAATGTGTTAAAGAACCTGAGGGACATTTTGGTTCTTCAAAGTTTGAAATTTGAATATATTTAAGAGCGACTAAAGGTATTAGTCTAGTTATGACTTACATGTAATATATTCCACTAAGGAGACCCACACGTAAAAACTCTAATATATATGCATGCATGTTAAAAGAAAATTTTAATATATTTTACTTGAGCTATAAATGTCACCATCTAGAGAAAATTCCAGTAGTAATTCTTACTAATATGGTTTGGATATGAAAACCTACCTAGTAGTTTGAATAACATCTCATTTGTGTTTACTCTACGGACTCCGAATGCAGCAGCAGATGTCTTGACATAGAAGACTACTTTGTCGCTGATGTGCAACCTTCATTTTGTGGCTCATGAGTTGATTGCTAATGGTACCATTGGTTGGTTGTACATATCCCTTAGACTCGGTAAAAGTTCCATTTACAAAAATAAAAAAATAAGACTACATCAATCCATACAATTATATGGGAAAATAATAATAAAACTAAAATTAAACATGAAGAGAGAGAGAGAGAGAGGGATTGCTTCCTTCTAGGCTTGTAGCCATGGGATGTGGTTGGAGGCGGTGGGAGATTATATGCAAGTAGTCAAGTGAAGTCCGTGAACACCCTCGGGATGATGACAAGAAACAACACCAATGCCCCTCTTGTTTTTATTTCCTGTGATATTTCTTTTTCTTCAGATCTTTCATACGTCTATATTACACATATTCACTAAGCACCGCACAATCTCCTCCAAGCACTTTTTGCATTTATTAGAATTACAAGTTGTCTGTCTCATCTCAAGGACGACCAACGAATCAATTTCGTTTAACACAAAACACAGCATCTCCATCCTTCTATCGTCTCTCTCTCCTGCACCATTCTTATCTGTCCAATTTTCGTCAACGTAGTGCTTTTTCTTTGTTGCTGGAAAGCCAATCCATGTCTCATTAGGGCACTAAAGACATCAAACGGGGCCCTCAGGAATCATGGAAGAAAACAGGGCCACCATGCGCCCATCTATCTTTCTCACCCACCCCGCTAAACACAATTAAGCAGGGAACTAGGGAAGTCGAGGTCGAGCGATGCATGGCTGGCAAATAGTTTTTTTTATCAGGATAGTTATAGCTGCGATAAAAAAAAAAAAAAAAAAAACCTTAGAAAAATGAATTTTGTAAAAGAGATCTAGAGAGAAAAGAAAAAAGAAAAAATGATATGGACCTGGGTGTTATGTGAGAATTTGGCTTCCCCCAAGCGAGCGGAAGCAAATTAATGGAAATTCGAGTGTCGATTTGATGGTTAAATGACTTAAATATGAAGAAGAAAGAAAAGCATCCACGTTAGACAGGGAGAAAATTTGCAATTTTTGTTGGACCAGGTCTTACCATACATATCCAACCTATCCACCCACTCCATCGCTCTCAAACGACTTGACTATAGTACTTCATAGGGTTTTAGACCAAACCTACATATGCTCTCTCTCTCTCTCTCTCTCTATCCCCATTTCTTGATTTTCCAACTTGCTAGGTTCTAAAACCAAACCTGCATCCCAAGAAAATAAATAAATAAATGTATAATTTCGAATTGATCATTCTATCAATAATTAATTACATGTATCACTATGTGCTTTCACAAGCATGATGGAAGATTTTTTTTTCTGACAGAAAATCATGATGAAAGTTAGGACACTAAATCTCAACCACTTCAATAATATATAGGGATTAAAACAGTCCGTATTGACTTAAGAGCTTAATTACAAGATAATCGAAATGACACTTACTTATAACCTTCGTTGTCAACCTATGCAGCCCACCTGTAGCACATGGCCGTCCGTCCCCATTCATGTATCAATCGTTTTCCATGGCTATCTCTTCAAAATTAAGGAACCACGTACATAAACTTCAGTTCAGATTTCCCCTTTCCATGAATCTGTTAGATTGATAATTCCCATATTAACTTATTCAGATCCGACCAAAAAAGAAAAACTTACTCATCTACACATCTAAATTGTTCGATATTTGAAATAGGCGTTTTGATCTCTCAGTCTCATCTCCGTAGACGCGCGCGCTTGCTTAATTAGTACAACTTGCTTCTGTGGTCAACTTTGCTATCAATTATATTTAGTTATTTACGATGGTAAACCACGGAGCAGTCGTACCAAAAAGGAAGGGAAAAAAAAAAAAAAAAAAAAACCCACGGAGCTGTACATATAGGAAGTTGGTAGATTGTTGCAGATGCTATATTAAGTTGGGTCACATTGCAAATAAAAAGCTGCAAGACCGTTCTTTCCTTAGAAAGACTCTCCATAATATACCAAGACAAGAAGAAGAATTTGTTCAAGAATGAGGGTGCAAGAGATCCTAATATTGTAACTGAAAAGGCTGTTTGGATTGTGGAGACGAAAGGAAAGAACAACAAAAGTTCATTAATTGTTCAAATAACATTCAAGGTAAATAGCAAACTATCCCCCGGAATTCTTGATAATACATGTTCCACTTACATCAGCTGATAATAGTCGATTCTCTAATTTTGGCAAGATTGAAGGTGGTTTAGTCAGGGGAGTAACAAGAGAGCGAAAGTTGAAGGTTGGGGGATACTTAACTTGGATGAAGGAAAAAAATTAAGTCTAACAACGTGTTCTTGTAAGCATGGTGGGAGATCTAGCGAGATATCTCGCTTTTTCAAACAAGTGAGATGAGCTGGAGGTCAAGAGCAGAGAATTGTGATATTTCGCTATATCTTGCCCTGGATCTTGCTGAAATTCTCAATTTTTGCCTTTTTGTGTGTGTGAATTTCGGCTGGAATTTCACTTGCAATTACTTTTGGCACATCTACACAATCGAAGGAAGATCAATGATTTTCCGTTTGTCATATGAACTTATGATTTAATAATTTAAATAGAACTTCTAATGGTTGTAAAATTTTATTATTCTATTCTTGAAAATTGAGATTGTGATACCCATATGGATGGAGTTTTGATGATATTTAGGTTATTTGATGCATTGGATACATTTGCTTTTCATTTATATGCCTTAAATGTTCTATATTATATGTTGTATAACCTTGCATTTCCTAATCCTATAACATTTCAGTTTCACTCTATGAGTAGACTTAGAAGTCATATCTAGGGTTGTTTTCTGACAAATCCAAAGCCACGAATGTTTTCAAAATGCCTTAAATAGGCTAAACATCAATTTCAACCCAATTAGGATCCTAAAATCCACTGAGATGGGCCACCAAAAATTATATATCTTGACCGAGATCTCGCCAAGATGGTCAAGATCTCGGTTTTTTAAGGTGATGCGATCTCGCTCTACCATGCTTGTAAGTGGGTTGAAACATAATCTTCTTAGTGTTTGTTAAATATATGACCAGGGAATGATGTTGTATTTACTAAAAAAGGTTACGTGGTAAAAAAAAACCAAGAATGGAAAACTTGTGGCGCATGATTTGAGGACACTTGGAAATTTATATGTTCTTGTAGAGATTATTAAAGACAACTTTGATATACTAAGAGACAAACTTGGTGTTGTTGCTCCTAGAAATAGATGGTAGTACGTATGCAAGGGGAGCTGATATGCATATATATATCTTTCATTTTGTAGGATAGGAAGATGTGGTGGGCACTCCTACAAATGAATCTTTGCAAGCTAAGGTTCTATGTAGGGGGAGCATCACTACTCTTTGTACTTGCTGCCATGAGATGATTGAGTGATTCATTAGAAAGATTCAAATCAAGTTGGGTCTACCAAGTATTTGAGTCAGTTCAATCAATGGTTCGTTGCATAATGAAACAAAAGATATGGTAGAACTAGGACAGTTATTGTATGAGGTCTACCCAATGCTAGATGCAGAGGCGCATAATAGATTGGTATGAACATCATGAGTTGTCTCGTAACAAAACCAGTTGTTGCTGATACCTTCTTCTCGGTTCCTTCTTCCATAACCTGAGCTCCGAGAAGGAAGAGATAAGAGGGCCCTATGGAGAATGTGGTCAGAATCCATAATAGACTCCGACCACAATGACCGAATTGATTATCACTTTGATACGATATGGTAATATGTACACTTGAAATCACATACATAAAAGTTGAAAATGAAATGAAAGTTGAGAATGAGAAGACAAGAGAAGAATTTGGGATAGAATAAGAAAGAGAAAGGATTGTTGGGTGCTGTAACATGTTTAGATAAAACAAAAAAGGTAAAAATGTTTAATATGTTGGACAGCAACGTGGAAGAAATAAGTTCTATTAAGAGTGGAGCAGTTTGAGGTTGACAATAAACAAAAGAGAGAAGTGGAGACTCGCACGGTCTGTCAATTTTGTGGAAATTACCTATACATTTCAAATTCAAAGTTTTATCTGGCGTGTTTTAAATGTAGGGTTACCGGTGCGGGGAAAACTCGCAGTATGGATGGACATTCAAGAAGAATGTGCAATATGCGGAAAGGAAGTGGAGACTATATGACATGTTTTCATCTCCTGTGAGTGGGGGAAGAGAGTACACGCGGCAGGGCCACTAGGACTACGCACAGAGAATTGGACGAATATATCACTCTTGAACTAGTGCTACAACTTGGGGCTCCAATTAAACAAGACAAATTTTGTCTGGTTTATGTCTGTATTTATAATCTCATGCTACTTCATTTAGAAGGATATAAATGAAAGGGTATTTAGGCATCAAATACCTAATCCCCACAAGGTGCTGGGGAACATCTCGTATTGGATCAAGGCGTCAAAACTACAAAGGGAGGAAGAAATTTTAAATCATACTAATCTAGACAATTATGGGAATATTTATGATGATGAAGAAAGTTGGTGCAAAATTTTTCCAATATCTAATAAATGTATTTTAATATGTACAGGGGTTTCTAACCAGCGGGTAGGAGCAGCTTGATGGAGCATTGGATTTTGCAAAGACGGACATACACGGTCTGTCAATTTTGGAAAATTGGAAGTGAAAGGAACTTTGAAGGCGATACTTTATGGCCTTCAATTTGGGATGGAAAAAGCAACAGTAAACGGGCTGAGGATAGAGGAAATATGGACAAATGACTCACAAATACATGATCTACTATCATGGCCCTCAAAGCAAAAATGGCCCCTTGGGGAATTAACCATCTTAATAGAATCGGTGGAGATAATAAAGACGGTGGAATATAACACTTTCCCTAATCCAATGCTTCAGATGTTTTTTGAGAAATATGCTAATTTGGCAGTAAACCAAATGGATGAATGTAATAGAACAATAGTTAATACCTGTAAGTGCATTCAGTAATTATTAATATATATTTTCTTTTACCAAAAAAATAAATAAATAAAAGAGAGAGGAAACTGAGATAGAGAAGGAGAGAGAGAGTGGGTAGAAGTTAAGAATGAAGAAAGAGAGAAATTCAACTTCAGAACTTGAAACTCCTGCACATTCAGGTGGATGGAAATTGTGAGATGGGAAAGTTGTTTTAATCAGGGTTCTAATTAGAGAGCCGCAGGTGTAACTGGATTTAGAATCGGTTTCTAATTTCAATTTCAAATTTCTATTTACTTTAATTACATATTACATTATTACATTACTTTCTTACTTAAAGATCATGACATGCTTTTAGATGATTAAAACAAAATATGTGGGAACAAAAAAAAAAAAAAAAAAAAAAATTGTGCTCTCTCATTTGGGGCGAGAAATTCTCCGTAAAGAATTAAAGATGACTGACTGCTCTTCATCTTTCTCCTAATCATCATTTTGATGGAGTTAAATATTTAAAATGATGGCGACTTTTCTTTCATAAAAAATTTAGTCTCCACGTACGGCTCCGCCCAAGATATTAATATTTCTTTTAGAAATTACTTTCCAATGGCATTGAGTGAATCAAGGTATGATAGACAAGCGGAGTCCAACTTCTATCCTCTGCCCCTTTATGTAAAAAGTGTGATGAGTGAGTAGTGATTCTGGCATCTATTTTTGGACTGTGATGTTGCCAAGCATATGCTAGCAGCCAGCAACATTCAATTGCTTGGCAATATATTCTCTGTACCATTCTACTACATCTGGAGAGTTATAAATAAACTATATATATATATATATATATATATATATATATATTATTCGGCTCAAAACAACATTTTCAGCTGATGCATGTGTTAAATAAATACCATACGTTTCTGGATTTGGGAACTCAACTTATACGTACGTACCCTCCTAATAGTAAATAGTAATACCACCCAATTGCATGCCAACCTGCTGCTCAATCATAGATCAATCACAGGATTCATACGTGACCGGCCGTAACTAATACAGGAAAGTCTTTTGCTGCTGATTCCATCTTAATGGTTGTAGGTGTTCAACTCCTGGGTTAGATGGTTGAAAATGGGGATACTTTTTGGTCCATGAAGAACATGCACCTTGTACATAGCTCGATATGATGTTGCCTTTTTGGTACCTGAAGAAATATTTGAAGGACTAAGGACTAAAGCTGCAGGTAAGAAGGAAGGAGGGGAATCAGGTTATCCGCCGGCCCAGCTATGGACAAATACTCTTAAAAGCAGTAACTCAAGTGCTGCTGCCATGCTTTAATTCACAAGATTAATTGTTGGCCGTATTAACTGCTTCTGCCTCTGCGCTGCTAGTTCAATTGACTAGGGACCTAAATCAAGTCAAGTTCTGATCTCCCAATTCCCTTCCCGCAGCACTATTAATCTTTTATATATATCATATCCAGCTAGCGTATGTACAGCTAATCATATATATGGATGCCTAGCTAGAATGTACTACTGAATAGGGAAATCTGTAAATATGTTACAAAGTGCATTTTGGCTTTGCTCTTGTTAATTAAATACTGGCTTCATAAAAAAAAAAAGGAAAATGCTAGTTGGTAACCAAAAAAACAAAATAATAATAACAATAATAACAAAAACCCACACACAAGATGCTAGCTAAAGTCATGCTCTCACCTTCTTCTCGATATGGGGAGGGGGCGGGTAGGGGTGTCCCACGTATGAATTTCACTTAACCCAGTCAAAGGAAATGTGTGCATTAATGGAGTTAGTTTCCTCATCGTATTAAATAAGACTTGGGAATGGGACCCCTTCACAGTGCACACACTTAAAAGAGAGAAGGTTTGTTTAGATAATAACCTATTCCTTGTCTATAAGTTCATATAATTGCTGCCGCGCGCGTCTACTATTTTGAATTTTCAGTTAGCTTATCCCTCGTCAATCATTCATCAATCATCAATTTAATGCGGTGGACTGTTTTATGACTTCTGTATGACCGAAACATGTCATAAAAGAAAATGAGTATATTTCACACTTTTTTATTTTTCTTCATTTATTTATTTTTCTAATTAGTAATGCGACGAAAATATTCGTCAGAACAATGCTTGGTCTTAAAAAGTGAAAATCAGACAAGAAGTGGAACAGCAAAAAAATAAAAAATAAAAAAATTTCACGAAATTTTCAGAATTTTCTTTTTCCCACTAGTGGATCTAATAAATGTCTTAAAAAAGAAGAGAAATAAGCCTTGTATCTAACATGACCTCAAACAAAACTAATTGAACAACAAGAATTCAAGTAACCAATCCATTTAAATGGAACTAGACTCATTACTAGGGTCGATGCTGTAAGTCTAGTAACATGAATGCCATGTGCTGGCGATACAAATAAATCCCATTCTTTGATCCATCCTGGACTTCTCCCTAGGGTTGGGTTGGGTTGGCCAAAGCTTTGTTGCCCAAATATATTCATATAAGGAAGTCTTGTACTTGTCACCAAAAAACAAATTAGAAAAAGGAGTCCGTACTGGCCAGCCGGTCAGAGGGATTGTTCTTCTATTCTGGTTTGGGAATATGGCCCGAGGAACGACTGTGGAATGCGGGGCTCCGCCACCATGGATCGTGCCGAGACGGGTGTAGGTGCGTAACTGCCATTCCTCAGTATTTCTAATCAATCCAAAACCAAAAAATCATCCCCCGCATGTAATGTAATGACATGGGTCCATCCCCTTTGATTAATTTCGAGGATGAGAAGATCTCTATGCTCTCTTCCTAATTCCTATTACATTATGTGTGGTCTACAGGAACAGGGCGGCGTTGGAGAATGTATCTGTCACCATCCGGAATTCCTTGTCCGAGTCCTCAACATTTTATTTATTATTATTATTATTATTATTATTATTATTATTATTATTATTATTATTATTATTATATATATATATATATTTTTTATTTTTTTTTTAAATTTTTTTTCAATAATGTGTCTGAGCTTTAATGTTAAGAGTTTAGACTTGTGGCTATCTCGAAAGGATATGTTCATGACTCTATATCTAGGACCTTATCCAACCAAGCAGGTCCCAATTCCAGTAGCACCTAAGAGGCTAAGACCATGTCAGGAGACTCAGGACTCACCGGTGCTTCCATTAATGTTCCATGTACCGTCTTTTGGCTTTTGCTTTAAAAATTGTGCACATAGATGGACTTGTCAGAGAATAAAAAAAGAAAATTGCTCGATCGCAATTGCATATTAATTCCCACCTCCCCCTTTTTCTCTTTTTTCTCTTGACCTATGGGTGGAAAAAAATAAATAAATAAATAAAACATACAAATTGGATGGTTGAGAACATAAGTAATGATCCGATAAATCCTCGTCTGATATCAGTTATTGGGAATAAATAAACCACAGAAAAGTATCTATGCGAAAAATCATATAAAATAAAACACTCTTTCTTTCTTTTGTTTTTTTCGTAGAAAAATTCTGACACTCTTCTAACCTACTTCCCACCCATTAAGCCCCATGTATTTCTTTGTTATTCTTGAACTTAAAAACTCTCTAGGTACAACATTTTTACGCAGAAACAATATATTAGGAATCCATGCCACGTACATAATTGAAAGTGAGACTCCATTTATGTAATAGACCCCATACTTACCCTGATTAGCATACAAAACCCATTTATGGTGGCGTTTGACTTGCATTAAAACTGTTCTACCAAAAAAAAAAAAAAAAAAACTTGCATTGAAACTGTCTCTTCACACCATATTTAAAATTCTTACTGGTTTATTTTTTAGATTCATCTTCCGGTGTTAGTATTTGAAGCGATTTCTAAGTGTCGATGTGGCCGGAGAACCTTCACCCGTTATTGGAATTGCAACAAAGATCTTTCTAGTTGAACTGACCGGTGTTGGAGTTCAGGACCCTTGTTGAACTGACAGGTTCCTTCCTTCCCGGCAATTTAAACCTTGCTCGCTCAGAGAGTTTGGTAGTTTGTCGATTTCTCTTCTCTTAGCGGAGCCGCATGCATTTCCCGATAAATGAATGGTGGGGTTTGGATTCGACATTTAATGCTGGCAACCGGAACCCACAGGAGCAACCCAACCCAACCCAACCGAAATCCTAAATGGGTACGTAGCAAGCAATATATATCTCGATGAGGTTGGACTGCTGCTGCATGGTAGAGTGGCCACTGGTTATGCCGTGGCTTCGGGCATGGAATGGCTTTTAGCAATTAGCATTATGGGGAGGAAATTTAGGTTAGGTGGAGTGCGGTGGCTTTGGTGACCGCCAGCCTGCCGACTCTTAATTGCGAGTTGTCCCATGTTGGGTGATGATGCTTGATGCATGCCATCCTCACAAGTCATTATTGGATCTCGATCATTAAATAATCCTGAGTGAGACAAAGATAATGTGTGGTTTTATAGTTGAGTTGACCAAGACCCGCCCCTAACCAACCCCCACCCCCCCCCCCCACCCCCAAGGGAAAAAAGAAAAAAAGAAAAAAAAGAAGGGGGCCATGCCAAGACAAGCAGATCAGATTGGCCGGGACCACAACAACAGCATTGTTGGATTCATTCATTTTTTTTTTTTTTTTGGGTGGGGGGGGGAATGGTTGGATTCATTCATTCATTACGACAGAGCTAGTGGGCAAACTCGTCCGACCCCATGCACCGTTCACCGATACGAGTAAAACATGCTCGCTGATACCTTTCTTTCTTGACCATAGCTAGCTAGATTGCAGCAATCTCTTCACATAAAAAGAAAAGATATTGATACCACAACATAGCTTTAATACGGCTTCTGATTGTATGTAATTTGGGTGAACACTTCCGGGCAATAGAACCGTATATATATATATATCACCTAATAAACAAAATAATAGCAAATTAGAAGAAAACCTCACAAATGAAGTAAAACACAGCACACAGTAGCGGAATCAACCCCTTAGTTGTTGGCGACACAAACATGCAGGGAAAATTTCGTATCTCTTAGAAGATGATGTGCATGTCATTTTTACAAAATGGAGGCGGGGTCAAAAACAAACACACGCTCTGTAAGCTCACGACGCAAGAGAATGTGCCTCCTCAACAAAAAAACATGCAAACAACAAAACAGATCCAAAATTAATCACACCAATTACAATCGCACTGGTACCCAATTGAGACCATCAAAGGCTTGAATAACTGGAATACAGATTTTTTTTCTTTCTTTCTTTCTTTTTTGGAAAGACTGGTACACAGATGTTGGCAACGGCTAAGAAGGTGATTAACAACTTCATAATCCATAGGACGGCATGTTGTATAACTCCAGTTCCTATTCCAGACTCGAAATACCACGGCCTACTCTCACATTCTGCACCTATGAAAAATTCATCTGTGTTACACCTATTCAGGTGTCAACATTTAAAGCTCCATCACTAATGCCTGAAGTAGCTCCTCTAAGTATGGAAGCCAGACTAGAAGAATCTCAAATGCAGATGTTGTGTTAAGAGAGCTGTTTTAAGGGAGGCTACTGTTGCCATTAGCTACAAAAAAAAAAAAAAACTAAAAGGCTAGGGATGTAAACAAATAGTCAAAAATTCAAATTCCATTTGTATTTGTATCTGTTGAGGAGCATCCGAATTCAATTTTTTCGAATTCGAATATAACAATTTTAAGTCAGATATCATTCAATTCAATTAGGTGTTTGACGGATACTATCAATATCTATTGAGGAGCTAGGGATGTAAACAAATAGTCAAAAATTCAAATTCCATTTGTATTTGTATCTGTTGAGGAGCATCCAAATTCAATTTTTTTGAATTCGAATATAACAATTTTAAGTCAGATATCATTCAATTCAATTAGATGTTTGACGGATACTATCAACATCCGATTAAAATTTAATTTTGAAGAATACATCATTATCCCTTCATTAATATTCATTAATAATAACAAATTACATTAAAATACCAATAGTTACTCTAATCAAAAGTCAGATTTTTGAACTATATTCGGATATTTTTATCCATTTTGATTAACTAAACAAATTTGAAATCTGTTATAAATCGGATACTTTAATAATCGAATTCAAATTCCGATATTACCATATTTGAGCCATACATATCCCTATATCAGGAAAAGAAAATAGAATGCAAATCAGGAATAATAAATTTGAAAAACGTTTCGTTTTCAAGTTTTCCAGATGCCTGCCTGTCCGCATTTGGACCATTAAGACTCCTCTTGCCAGATAACGCAATTCAGTAAGTTTCAGTTGATTTGATTGCTAGATGTTCGATTCATCATACAAGACAGTCGAAAAAGAAAATGTTTTACTTGCATAACAAATAAGGAAAACAAACACAAAAATACTGACAGGAATTCTTTGCATCTCCACACGCTTGATAAAATAAAATAAAATAAAATAAAAACCACGAAGATACTTGTAGAAGAAACAAAAGTTCTACTGTACTACTACGACTCATTTTCAGATAGTTTTCTCCTAAGATCCTTGAGAGCATCAACCACTTCAGGCCCAAGATTGTACTTCAGCAGTTTCCCTTGTACAGAATACGACCTGCCAAAATGAGGAATTAGTATTTGGCAAGTGGTAGACCCCTATTTTCTTTACCTAGAAAAATGCCTAGGAAATGGCCAGGTGCTTACAGAAAAAGGGGAATGGATAGTATTTGTAACAGAATCAAGACTGCCTTGACCAACGAGGGTCTGTTCTGTGGCAGAACAAGTCGATGTAGGATTTTCAAAGGGAACAACTAATTAATTTAATAAGATTTTAAATAGAGTACTCTAAGCTAGCAATAAGGCTGGGGCAACCTCTCTGTTTAGCAATCATTTAAATAGAATAGCCTAGGAACTGTGCCAAGGTGCTTATTCAGAAAAAGTAGCATGGAAAAAGACAAGAACATAGTCAAATCAGTTAGTAACAGAATCAAGACTACCTTGACCAAACGAGGAGTCTGTTCTGTGGCAGAAACAAGTCGATGTAGGATTTTCAAAGGGAACAACTAATTAATTTAATAAAAGAAAATTTTAAAATAGAGTACTCTAAAAGCTGCAATAAGAGCTTGAGCAAACCATACTCTGATTTAGCAATCATTTAAATAGAATAGCCTAGGAACCGTGCCAAGGTGCTTATTCAGAAAAAGTAGCATGGAAAAAGACAAGAACATAGTCAAATCAGTTAGTAACAGAATCAAGACTACCTTGACCAAACGAGGAGTCTGTTCTGTGGCAGAAACAAGTCGATGCAGGATTTTCAAAGGGAACAACTAATTAATTTAATAACAGAAAATTTTAAAATGAGTACTCTAAAAGCTGCAATAAGAGCTTGAGCAAACCATACTCTGATTTAGCAATCATTTAAAAGTGACATGAATGACAACATAGGTTCCTTCATGACTAACTCAACTACGCCACTTCTCGATCCTTATGTCCAGGGATACATTTTTGCATATGTTTTCATACAAGTATCAACAAAAACATCTAGCAACCTTTCTCAAATGGGCAAATGATTTGGAAATTTTCCTTCCTAATTCCCACAAGGTGTCAGTTCCTAGATCTTGAAAACATACAACATAAATTGCACAAATGGAACATTAGACTGAGCTAACCTTTGTTCTTCAAGCATCGTGTCAAACTCCTCCTTGGAAGTTTTTATCTGCACAAAAATTAAAAAATGTCAAACCTGATAATGATCACAAATCTTCACCTAAAACAGCATTAATTATTCCAATACTTCTTGTTTTCTCGAGCATCTTTCCAAGATGTAATTGTGACTCCCAATTCTCAATAGAGCTTTAAATTTTTTTTTCCTTTTTTTTTTCCGGTTGGATCTATTTGTGCTTGCCATGAATCCGAATTTTAGATGCTGAGAACAGAAGCAATATAGAGGGGAAGAACAGAAAATTGGAAGATCAGGGTTGGGAAGAAGAAGACGAACGCTAACAGAGAATTAGGGAATGGGAGTAACAATATTCTTCATTATCCAAACTGCCTAACCTCATTACATTTATACTAGGACCACTTCCTTTTCTTAAGACCATTCTACCCCTAGTGTTCCCTAACCTGGATTCCCTTATAGCTTACTCACTTATGACCCAAATATAACAGACTTGTAACATTGCCGACCCCTTATAAGAACCTTGCCTCAAGGTTCAGAGGCAACCACTGACAATTTATTCTAGAAAAAAGAAAGCCATCCATGGATGGCGATATCCAAGAATTTGGGTAGCTATTAAGTTCTCCAGCTAAACCAAGCAAGCCAAGTGCAGAACGCAAGGATAATAACCAAAGGCACAAAAGACTGTGAGAGGCGGTCAACAAATTTGTGAACTGGAGCTTTGACCTTTTGTGCTGAGTCAACAAGTCGAACAATCTGTGAGAGAGCAGACTCAAATCCAACTCAAGTTGCCTGAACATGTAGCATACCATTCTCATTCATAGTTCCTCCAATTAATGTATCACCTTTTCTTTTGGCCACTGGCTTGGCTTCTCCCATTATCATGCCTTCAGTGACATGACTTAGACCCCATAAAACAAATCCATCTACTTTTGTACCAGGCATTACCTTGATCACATCATTTTTCTTTATCAATTGACTGTTGATTTTTCACTCACCTATCACTATTTCCCCATTACCCATTGTTAGTAGTGTTGCTGTTTCAGGTGCCAAATCCATAAGTTCAGCAATGGCATCAGATGTCTTTCTCTTGGCTAAAACCTCCAAACACTTGCCCACTAAAATAAAGGAAAAGAACATTGAGCTTGTCTCCAAGAAATCTGTAGACTTGAACTCCTACGACATAGCAACAGAATAGAAGTGGGCTATATAGGTTCCAAGGGCAATTCAAAACAAATTGAACATTATTTACCAATGCAATTAGAGACCAGTCACCCATTAAGAGGGGTCCACATCGCCAAAGCATTAGAGAATACAAGTAAGGAATGATGGGTCAAACTATGAAATCCCTTACAAACCCTAACCCAAAAATCTATGTTGTAGGTCCGAAGACCCGAAGTTAAGGTAGAAGACAGCTGTGAGCCATTCCATTGGAACCCATTGGTGGATCCAATCTAGAACCAACGGAGGTTGATGAAAATCCTAATATGAAAACCCTATCTGACTTTGGAAAAAGAGGTAACTTGAATGATGATGGACATGGGAAATGGACTATGAGTACTGTGATGACACCCTTGAAAGGTCGGGCAACCAAGCTAGTCCCCTAGACAGATTTGGTAATTTTTGAAAATTTAGGTTTCTGGAGCCTTATATATACAAACTTCGATCTAATTCAAACCACTTTGCCCCTAAGCTATTGGAGAACGTGAGAAGAACCCTAGAGCTCTCTCTCTTCAAGGCCAAGGAAGATCCCCAAGCATCCATGAGTGATTCATCCGTCGAATCTTCTTCTTCAAGGTTAGTAATCGCTCTCATTTTCTCTAGATCTACTCTCTCTTTTGTTTCTATCAATTATGGTGATTGTGAAGGTCTTATGCTACTGTAATGACCTACTTCTTCATCTTCACAGTCTTAGAGTGAATCCCCATTCACTCTATTCTTTCCGTGAGCAAAACGGTATGATTTTGATGTTAAACCTAGCATGATCTTCATGACCTTATTCTTACTTGAATGATTGGACTTCTAATCTATGCTAGATCTATTTCTAGGTTATTCTCTGATCATGATCTATTGTTTTCTTATTCTGAGAGTGGATTCCCATTCACTTAGTCTACCCGTGAGAATCTGCAGATTGATCCTACTATGTGATTTGTCAGACCTTCATTCCGATGACCTTGTTAGATGCTTGAAACATGATAGATAGCCTCCATATTCTATTTCAGAATTTTCCTATTAATTTTGGAGTGATTAAGACTCAAACGAGTTCAAAACTTAGGTTTTATGTTCGTACACAGAGGCTTGGTCAACTGCCTTGGTCGCCCCAAGCGACCAAGCCAGTCGACCAAGGATGCCCTGTGACAGCAACTTTACCTATTTGACCCCATTTTGACTCCGATCCTTTAGGGTTTGTTCCTTATGATCAATACTTGTTCATTTAGGTTTTCTTTGGTGATTTTGGACTTACCCTCTGATCTCTTTGCTTCGGAGTTTACGAAGTATGTTTAAGGTGAGAACGTTCACTCACAATTGACATCATTACATTCTATACCATGATAGGATTTGTATGCATATGTTAACAACTGTCTTAGGACCTTTTCTATATTGTTATACTTCTGTAATTTCAGAATATGTTTCATTGTGTTAACTTGTATACTTGTATGAACGTGATTGATTGGAATGGATTGTGTTATGATATATGAAATCATATTGTGATGTGATTGCCTATGTTGTAGTTGTGGAATGGGGAATGCCCTTTTGGTATTTCTGTCTTGGGACATCAGTGGAGGTGGTATAGGACGCTTTCCTATGTTGCCCCTAGGCGCTTTCCGAAATTACTGGATGACATACCTAAGACATTGTCTATATGAGTTTGGCTAAGAAACCCAGTCATATCTCACCCTATTAGCGAGGGAATTGAGGCAGAGTGACACATGGCAGCAATGGGGATTATGGGCGCTCAAGACCAGTAGTCAAAACGTGAGAAAACATAATCACATTGTGGGAGCCATTCATTGGTAGGGTCGCACATAAGAAACCTGGGCTCATGGGCGCTCAAGACCAGTAGACAACCCGTGAGAGAACACGAGAGCTTTCCATTTATTATATGTGGATGACCAATAAGGTTAAGGGTCTGTAGTCTGATTTGGTGGGTGCCATAGGATATGATACCTACAGGGAGAGAGATACCGGAAGGGACTGCCCAGGCACCGAAGGGAGGCTATCATACCGGAACGGACTATTTAAAGCATCGAAGGGAGGTATTCGACTCTGAGATTGATATAACTCAGTAGATGACTTGGACTGGGCTAGGTATAACCCTGACACGCGCTAATATTTATACCAATGGAGAAGTGAGAGAGTGCTGACCTAAACCCCAGCCATGGAATGTCAAAGAAGGATGTCGGGACCCAATTGCCGCGGAGAACCCAAAAGACGTGCTTAAGAGCTGTGAGGGAGAGTGACTAAGACTACATAGAGAAGCATGGTGTTTTATCCTTATGCGTGTCTACCACTAGAGACTAGCATAATTAGACTTAGAAGCATACTTGCATTATTGTCTCATATAATATTGCACCATGCTTGTTTTGAACTGTTTGTAATTGTTATTTGTGATTGAACTACTTGCTGAGTTCTTTTGAGCTCACCCTTCGGAGACAATGTTTGTTAGACCTTATTGCAGGTACCAATGACTACAAGACCCAAGACTACGAGGCCACGGCAAGTGACCCGTATTGCATGTAAGGCACTGGCCGTTACGAACATAATAGTGAAGACTTCCAGTGTGACGATGGTGCGTACGAAGATTAGTCCCATTTTGGAGCTGGAGCGCCATATTTGGATATGGAAGTCTTCGAGTTTAGACATACTTTATTTGAGTTTAAGGAGATGTACGATTAGTCATTAGATTGAATCTCAGACTTCTTTATTCCTTTATATTTTTATTTGGTTGTAACACATTAAGAGTTTTGATCTACCTTTCCGCTTGAATAATAGGTTTATTTCCTCTTAGTAGATCGAAGACAGAATATCTAGTTTATAACTTTAGTCATGATCGGGCAGATGATGAGGTGGTGATACTTGACGATAAAGAGATTCCTCAGAGTGATTGTTTTAGGTACCTAGGTTCAATCATAAGTAAAAGAGGTGATTTAGAGGATGAGGTTTCCCAAAGAATTAAAATAGGGCGGATGAAGTGGAGAGGTGCGTCCGGGGTCTTATGTGATAGGCGTATTCCATTAAAGCTTAAAGGAAAATTTTATAGGACCGTTGTTCGACCAACTATGATGTACGGTGCAGAGTGTTGGGCAGTTAAAAAGAATCATATAGATAAACTCAGTGTAGCAGAAATGAGAATGCTAAGATGGATGAGTGGCAAAACTAGGATGGATAAGATAATAAATGATCATATTAGAGTTGGTCTGGGAGTTGCTGCCATAAGTGATAACCTTCGAGAAAGTCGTTTGAGGTGGCACAACCAGGTTCAACGCAGACCTATAAATGCCCCTGTATGGAGAAGTGATATAATCCATATTAAAGGAACTAGAAGAGCTAGGGGTAGACCTAAGATAACCTTAGGAGAAGTGGTGAGAAATGATACCTATAGCTTAGGCCTTGTATCTAGCATGGCCTCGAACATAACTGATTGCAGGGCAAGAATCCATGTAGCCGGCCCCATTTAGTTGTGACAAAGCTTGTTGTTGTTGTTGTTGTTGTTGTTGTTCCGCTATACTTTATACTTTGATTTCTTTATTGGTATCATTTATTCCACACTCTGATATTCGTTGTGATCTATTTTAACGTCCTTCTTTGATTGTTTCCTTAATAATAATTATACAATGATTTGTTCTTGATTTTGATTACATTATTGTGCTATGTGGGAGTGTGATCACCCTGAACTGATCTTCGGGGTTGTGGATCACACATCCAGGTATTGCAGTTTAGGGTACCGGCTGGGGGATGTGACACAAACTACCCATATGAGGAAGACAGGAATACCTTCAACAAAAAACTTACGAGTTACGACACATGTCATCCCTTTTATCGTGAACACATGCACCTTCCAGCGCTTTAATTAAAAGATGATTTGGAAAGTAAGGGTTGACCTGAACATTCGTTGCATTGCGCCCATATTTCTTCTTCATCACAATATTCAATCGGTAATATGTCCATTTTTCACTGCTATCGTCACACAAATATGTTTGCCATCGACTCCATCCACTGCATGAAGTGTATCAAAACAGAATGGAAACTTTGGAGAAATAAGCAACTTCTAGATGGCTGAAAAAAAAAATTGACCATGCTCTTCCTCTTTGAATCGAGCGCTTGATAGAGCCATCCAACTAGTTCAATTGCAAATTTGACACGGCCTCCGATCGAACAAGCATGTTCTGTCCATTACTTCTCCACCAATTTGAGACCTAGTAACATTGTTCAATGATAAATTCTACCAGCAGTGAACTCACGACGTATTGATCCTTGTCGCCCCTTGCCTTAGGAAATTCCGCTAGTTCAGTCACACAAACTCAAGACAAAATCCAAACCCAAGCTGCTGTTCCATTTCGACTTTCTTTATTCCCTTGTCCTTCCTTAGCCACTCGTATTCTCTACGATGCTCTTCAATTGTTTGTGCATGAGGTTCCATCTTTAAACCACTTAAGCAAGCTCAAGAACAATCCATGGGAGTATTGAGATAGTGAGAACAACCGCAAGTAATTCGCCGGCATGAATGGGACCACCACCATAGGTGAGAGGCCACTCCACCACCGATGGAGTTGAGGCTTTCACCAACACCACCACCCATGAACTCCCTTCGGTGCTGTGACACAATTGTGCTCAAAACACTGGAAGAAGTATAAACAGTGCTTTTTCGGGTAATACCCTTACTTATAATTTCACACCATTAGCCCATGGGTTTCCTTGACTGATTGCGTATATCCTAGCCCATTTTCTGGACTAGGCTTGAGGAGCTTCTGTAGAGCCCAATTGTGAGAGGTTTTTAAATGGGCCATTTGAGTGATCCATAAGACCCAAAATTTTGGTTTAATAACTTGACTCATATGTACCATACTGTCCAAGCCCAAAAGACTAATTAAGCCGAACCTAATTTGGTTTTGACCACTGGTCCAATCTGTAACCATCCATAAACTAGTTCTTCCCAAATGAAAAACAAATCAACAATGGCAACCCTAGTTTCCTTCCAAAATACGGTCGCTGGGAACAAAATTCTTCTCTTCATTGTCAAGGACCAAGCATCGGCGACCATGTTGTGTCCTCCCCAAGGATGCCAATGAGTCCCCCTTTATTATTATCGCCCTCATCCATAGAGGCTTTGTTGGAGGTTGCACGGCCCAACCTACTTCCATTTTATACCGGCAACACTTATTCCAGTTATGACTCTTCTTTCCGCCGACTCCAGTCCTCCAATCACACAAAACTGATAGCTCCCGAAATTTCCTTCCCTTGCTCAAAAGTGAAATCAAGAGACGAATCGATTGCTTTTGTCTTTGTTTTCTCTTCGTCTCTTGTTCAAGTATTCCGTCTTTCACCCTCGTTGCCTCGAGCAAGCGATAGTCAAAAATGGAGCGAGAGTTTGGTGTTAAATTGATCTCTTCAACCACCGGAGCAAAATCAGTGAACCAAGAAGCAATTCCCTCACTCAACTTTGGATCTACCCGTACAAACCTTTCATCACATTGGATTTGCTCCCTCTCGCTACTGAAATCACTAATCAGTGAATCGATTTGAGGTTCTTTCCACAACAATCTTAGATCTACAACCTTCTTATTACCGAGAGCATGAGTCAGTGAATCAGCTTGAGGTTCCACCTCCGTCAACTGCGATTCCATCGCAACTTTGTATTGTAACCTATCTTATGCTTCAATCACAACCAGTAGAATTCCTCTGTATGTGGCGCTGGTTTCAACCTCCCTTGATAATTCCAGCTTTAGTGATTCCGCTGCTATGGCCTCTTGAGAATGACTATTGGTGGTATTGGCGGTGGACATTGTTCAGCTAAGAGAATGGAAGCAGCACCCATCCGTTCAAGGAGGAGATTGAGCTTCCGTTCCATTAATGATAGGAGAGTAAAGAGCTTCTCCCTGATCACCTGCAGATCGCCGTCCATTCGAATCCAGCAAGTCAGACCAATGTTATGAATCTGAATTTTAGATGTTGTTAGTAGAAGAAATATAGAGGAAGAACAGAAAATTGGAAGATCAAGGTTGGGAAGAACCCGAAGAAGAAGACGAACACTGAGAGAGAAATAGGGAATGGGAATAACAATATTCTTCATTATCCAAACTGCCTTAACCACATTACATTTATACTAGGACCACTTCCTTTTCTTAAGACCATTCTACCCCTAGTGTTCCCTAGCTTGGATTCCCTACAGCTTACTCACCTATGACCCAAACCCATATAACAAACTCATAACAGTCCTTCCCAGCAGCACTATGTTAGTTAAAATCTATTCCATGCTTAGATTTCTACAACTATGTAATTTTGGCAGTGCACGGGCAGTTTAGTAATTTGGTAAAACATCGAGTTGAGGGCAGTCTCATCCTTTTAAGTCTTTTAGTTATGTTAGTCTTTTCATTCAAGAAAGCAGCCAATGATTTGGGTGCAACAATCTTGAAAGAGATTGCCTATAATGATAATATTACGCACATATATGATAAGGATCAGAACGCTGAAAAATACTCATCATCGCCACTCATTACTACAATGTGTCAGTTCAATTCCAACACAGCTTCAACGAGTCGACCAAACTAAGCTTGAGGTGTCTGTTCCAATCCATCTAGAGTACCATAGCCTTGACTGAGTTGTAGGCAAACGCCAAGATCTATCAGAACCAGAATAATTTTTTTTTTTTTTTTTTTTTTGGGGGGGGGGGGGTGGTAAATATGAACTTCTTGAAAAATCGGTTAGTAAGTGTAGAGATGAAATAGATATCTCAAATTGAGGTCCTAGAAGGTTTGTCAGCATAAAGATCTTAGGAGAATGTCATGGATGGGGTAAAGACTTCAGATTCAGAACAAATTCAATATTAAGAGATAGGCTTCTAGAGGCAATCAGGGTGTCAAGGTGTTTGTTCTAGGGTAGGAGTATAGGGTTATAAAGAACCAAATATCCAATGGCTCCTGGATTACCAAGAAACTTGGATTGAACTCAGGGGATGAGGCATGGAGATGATGCTCCAAGGTATGCACAGATCTCGTGGTTAGATTGATGTCTAACTTCAAAATTACAGTTTCTTGTTGAATTGAAAACTCAACAAAAGTGATAGATTTAAGGATGACAGAACATGTTGTAACTTTGCAGGGGCTATGGTGGGGTTGAAACCACTTTCCACCATTAGAATCCCTTCCGTTTTCAAAGACTAGATGATGAGATTTTGGCCAAGGCCGTGACATGGAAAGGAGGAACAGCTAGGGACAAGTTGGCCACACCAGTTGGAGCAATCACAAGGGCTCCAGCCAAACAATTTAAAGAAAGTTTAATAACCTTAATTTGTGAGATTTGGGATAAGTATAATCATTAAAGGCTGGAAGAAGAGGATTATCAAGATCATTGATTTGATCAGAACAAATGGAGACAATCAAGGGAATTGATTACATTCCAAATACAGGCATATTCCATCTTTACCATTTGTTTCCTTTTTCTTTATGTTCCTGATATAAAGCTGAATTTAGAGCTAAGGGTACTTTGGGAATTTCTGTAAATCCAAGGGCTGCTCAGGCATTCCAGCAAAGAGAAGGCCTGATTCAGGGTGCTTAAGGTATTCAATAGCTCTGAAAAACCCTTCTATAGTAAGTAATTCAGATCTGAATTTTAATGAAAATTCAAAACTAGACTTTGGGGGAGTTTCAGCTCAGGTAGGAGTGGAGCGACTGTCTTGCTCTTCTGCAGTTTCAGAACTGTCTGTCTTGCTGTCCCGCAGTTTCAAATCTTGTTTTTAATGATTCTAGGACTTGGGGAAGGTCTGAATTGTATAACTTATAAGGAGTTGCAGAAATTAGAGGAAGAAGACAAAATACAGAATTTTCTTAAAGCTAGGGAAATAGGGTTTAAGTGAGGGAATGACAGTAGGGTTGTCTTCAAAGGGGGATTAAGGGATTGGGGATAAAGAGTTGCAGGGGGTGGGGTCCTAGGGCTTCTGTGGGGAAGTAGAAAGGACCTGCAGTTGCTAGGGGAAGTGGTGGAAGGGGCTGGGAGGGTCATACGGCTTTAAGGGGGATGGTCAGGGGAGTTGTATGGGTGGAGGAAGACTGCTGTTTAAGTGCAGCCGCAATGGGGAATGGGCTTCTTAGGAGCGCAGGGCAGGGGGATAGGTACAACGGCCTAGGGGAGATGGGGAAGGGTAGGGGATCTCTGTTTCTTGGAACCACTGTTTTTCAACAGTGGCTGCTTGTAGAAATGCTTGTAGGCTGCTGGAATGAAGAAGAAGAAGCTGAACTTGAACAAATTCTACTCAACCAGGCAACCCCTCAATTAGGAAACCTTGATCCTCAAACTTAATCAATCACTAAAGAATTAAAATGAGCAATGAGACTTATTTATAGCCTTTATAAAGAAAGAAGAACTTGACTCAAACTCAACTAAGACTTAGAGACAAACTCAAGTACTAACTAAAATAAAAGACTGACTTATCTATTAGAGTCCTCTTTAGGAAAATAGTTCTAACCTAAATAAAACCACAACCACTTAATAAAGATAAGTTCTAATCAAAGGCAAACTCCTAAACGATAAGAACTCTTCTGGTAAAAGAGTCTTATCCTATCCACAACTTAATCAGTGGAAACTCACTCAAAACAACTTAAATAAGAATTAAAATGGACTGGGACTCTTTCATAACTCACAAAATACTAACCCGAACAAAAAAAATAAAAATAGATCCATGACCCTTGGATTAAGGAGACTCCCCTGGAAAAATGACCAAAGTACCCATGGAATGGGGTTCGGCCAGCATGTCTGGGTGGTTTTTGAGGCCCAATTTGGGGTACAGCCAAGGGTGTCTCTGTGTTCAAATCAGTTCCTTGTCTAGGAAAGGGGATCCACCATCTTTATTATATGTTTCCCATTTAATGGTGTAACCTTTTTGTGTTACGATCCATCCTTACATAAGACAAGGAAATCCATTTAAGGAGACAACATTATTAGTATGTGTGGCTTTATCTTCATTTTAGTTCTTTCTAAGGACTATTTGAGCTTTTCAAGATTGCTCTTGTGGTGTTCGATTGACTTCTCACCCAAACATTGCCAGTTTGAGTGTGGCGTCTTAAAATTGATAATGAGGTTCTTGTCAAATAGTTTGGAGACTATGGATTGCAGTCTTTACAAAGGTTCCAGCTACTCTATTGGCAACGGGTCAAGATTCTCTTCGCAGCCAAAAACCTCTTTAGAAATTATCCCTTCTTTTATCGGGAAAAAAAAATAGCAAAACAGAAACGATCCCTTCTGTTCGGATTCAAATCATCTGGTTAGAGCACAGTTTCTAATGAGGTTCTATAACGGGTTTCTAGCAAGTTTCATCTGTCCAAAATATTTGTTTCAATATTTTTGTTATGTGATGTTCTTGAAGTAATAATTACCCTTTTGTATAGGGGGAGGGTAAGAGTTAACCTTTGTATTGTTATTTGGGGAAAAAAGAAAAGAACGGAGAAAAAATCAGATAAAAAATAAGAAATCAAAAGCTTGTATTTTGATTTGCGGGCAAATCTTTTTCAAGAGGCCATACCAATTGGACCAATCACAAGGGCTCAAGGCAAAAAATTTAAGGTCTAATCACTTTTATTTGTGAGATTTGGCATGAGTCTAATCATTCAAGGCTAGAAGAGGAGGAAATCAATAAGATCATTAATAGGATAGGGACAAATGGAGCAAATCAAAGGCATTGATTACATTCCAAATTGAGGCCCATTCCATCTTCACCATTTGTCTCCTTTTTCTTTATGTTCCTTGTCTAGGAAAGGGGATCTACCACCTTTACTTTTTGTTTCCTTATCTTGAAGTTTACCATTTAGTAATTACCTTTTTGTGTTAAGATCCATCCTTATATAAGATAAGGAAATCCATGTTAGGAGACACGAAATTATTAGTATCAAAGGCTTTATTTTCTCTTTGGTTATATCTAAGGACTATTCGAACTTATCAAGACTGTTCTCATAGTGTTCGATCGACTTATCGCCCAAATACTATGAGTTTGAGTATGACGTGTTACAATTGATATCAAGGTTCTTGTCAAATAGTTTGGAGGCTAGGGGTCACCGTGTTTACCAAGGTTCTAGCTACTCTATTGGCAATGAATCAAGATTCTCTTTGCAGCCAAAAACCTCCTTAGAAAAGATTCCCTTCCACTTGGATTCACGTCATCAATAGAGCTCCATATCCTCCCCTTCGTTTGACGAGAAAACCATTGAGAGTCACAGCCCCAACAGACTTCTTTGGCACCCTAAAACGTCACTAACAGCAAGACCTGAAATTGCAGAAAGCTGGTACAATTTTAGAGGATCTTGGCTAGCTGCTGCCTTGCTTGGACACCTAGCTCAAAATCCAAGGCGTTTGTGAAGGTTCTTGGTTGTTTAAGTCCATGATCCTTGCCGTGGCTGTAGGTCTAGCCTAACCTCCACAAAGGAAAAAAAAAAAACACTTCTAAGAAAAGGGGGAGACTACTGCCACTATCAACTATTACCTAGGCGACTTCTCCAACTGATTTCTCCTTGCCAATGCTTGCCCTCCTCAACACAACCTCATGAACCTCCGCCATGAGCTCTATTCCCCCCGACACCCCTCCCCCCACCTCTGACCAACCTCCTGCATCCTGCCTCCGGCCTCCTGCCATCACTCTCATGTCCGAATCTATTTGTAACCCTCCCGATGACCTTTCTCTCCCCAAAATCCTGGAACTCCCTCTTCCTCTCCCCTCCACTTGAACCCTCCTCTAATAGCAATCTCTCCTATTTCCCCCCTCCTCAATTGACCTTGGAAAGACCTTTATGAACGGAGTTGAAGACCCTCAAGACTCTCCTATGCCTGTGTCTGCATAGAGGTCTCTGCTATGGTGTATCAGGTTGGCGCCTGATACCGAAAAAAATCTAGCCAAACCCTTTCATGGATTTGAGCTTATATGATAAACGCTATGCTAGGGCGATCCCCGACAAAAGAAGTGACGTGCTACACTATGGCCCGAGTGATGAGTGGGCAAGGGTTAACAAAGGAGTCTATCATAAGTGACGTGTCACCTCGGGGCCCAGACACAGTGATAAGTAGGCAAGGGTTCTCGTGCCATGGATGAGTGTGAGTAAAGAAGCTAGTCCAAAAACGTAGGATTAGATTAGCATCTTGGAACATAGGATCTTTAACAGGTAAGAACTTAGAATTGATAGATGTTATAAGGAATAGAAGGATTAATATAGCTTGCATTCAACAGACTAGATGGAAGGGTAGAAAAACTGGAGAGTTGGATGACTTTAAACTTTGGTATATTGGAGATAAAACTAATAAAAATGGAGTAGGTATAAAGTGAATAAAGATTTTGAAAATGATGTGGTGGATGTTAAAAGAGTAGGTGATTAAATTATTGCTATCAACCTTGTAAAGGGGAAAGAAGTCATAAATATAATTAGTGCATATGCACCTCAAGTAGGATTGGATGAAAGTTTAAAGTTAGAATTTTAGAAAAGCATGGATGCAGTCATGCAATGAATTTGTCAAGGAGAAAAGATTATCAAAGAGGGTGATCTAAATAGACATATTGGGAAAGAACAAAGAGGCTATAAGAATGTACATGGAGGATATGTTTGTAGAGAAAGGAATGAGGAAGAGATCTTAATTTTAGATTTTGTTGTTTCTTTTGATCTATCTATTGTAAATACTTACTTTAAAAAGAGAGAGGAGCATTTAATTACCTTCAAAAGTGGCCACATAGAAGCCAAATAGATTTCATCCTAACTAGGACTGATATATTGTTGTGCAAAGATTGCAAGGTGATACCACGGGAAAGCTTAACCACACAACATAGACTTTGGATATATGCCTAACTCCAAAAAATCATAAAAAGTGCCAGGTTAACTATCCTAGGATCAGATGGTGGAACTTTAAAGGAGAGTGCTTGAAATCCTTCGCTAATAATGTAGTCAAACAGGGAAAGTGGGATTTTGAGGGGGACACTAAAGTGACGTGGAATGAGATGGCTACGTCTATCAAGAAAGTGGCTAAAGATGTCATAAGTAAATCAAAAGGAAAGCTCCATTCTTATAGGGAAATTTGGTGGTGAGATAATGAGGTTCAAGAAAAAGTAAACTAGTTTTAAGACATGAAGCTAAGAAAATTGCAGGAAAAGCAAGGGAGAAGAAAGAATATCAACTTTGTAACTTTGGTCATGGCAGACGATGAGGTGGTGAAACTTGATGATAAGGAGATTCCTCAGAGCGATTATTTTAAGTACATTGATTCAATCATAAATAAAAAAATTTTTGATATAGAGATATAGAGGATGATGTCTCCTAAAGATTTAAAATTGGGTCAATGCGTCCGGGGTCTTGTGTGATCAACGTATTCCTTTAAAGCTTAAAGAAAATTCTATAGGACCGTCATTCGACCATCTATGATAGTGCAGAGTATTGGGTTGTTAAATAGAACCATGTAGATAGACTCGTTATAGCAGAAATGAGAATGCTAAGATGGATGAGTGGCAACACTAAGAATGATAAGGAATAATCATATTAGAATGGGTCTAGGAGTAGTTTCAATAAGTGATAAGCTACGAGATATATTCCACACACATTGAAAATTTCCAATTTTGATATTAGCCACATGGAACAAGAAATCCTTGTTGCTGTCATTGTTTCTTGTTGATTTGAGAGAGATAATTGAATGAGGATTCTCTTCACCTACTTGTCATTACTTACAAAATTATTATAAATTATCTATACATATTCAATTACCAACTCTATTTTTCATTCCACATTCAATTCTGGACAATAGTGACCAAAACATTTGTCAATTTTAATCAGACCTACAGTTTGACATTAAATTATTTTGAATAGGTAAAAATTGATTGAGGATTCTCTTCACTTACTTCTCATAATTTAAAAAATTATTATAAATTAATTATACATATTCAATTACCAAATCTATTTTTCATCCCACATTCAATTCTGGACAATAGTTACCAAATCATTTGTCAATTTTAATCAGAACTACATTTTGATAATAAATTCTTTTAAATAGGTAAAACATGAAAATGAAAATTGATACCTAAACGAGCCTTAGTTATAGAGCACAGAAAACAGCAACAGTGTTAATGGCTACCATTCGCTGTATACTTCCCACTGACAAGTAAAACAATCACACAAATTTTTTCTTACAGGATTTGTAAAAATACGCTTACAAGGAAAATGTGATATCGTATTTCAAGAACACTTTTCCTGGGTTGAAAAATAAAATTTAATGAAAATATCTCACCTCTGAAATCAGTGCTTTGCAGCTCCACACAAATGCCCCCTGGAATTTATAATACCAGAGTTAATACAAAGGAGGGCCTTAAGACTGTTATATACAATATAAATTATTCAAGTAAAGCATCAGATCAACTTGTCAATCTCACATAGAATCATATTGGCTGCAACTTGTATCTGCAGCTAAACAGAAAGTCGAAAACACACTGCCTGACACTCTGGGGAAGCATGCATTCTCTGATCTTTTTTCTTTTTCTTTTTCTGGTAAACAGGAAGGGTGCATTCTGATCCCCTAGCAGAGAGAAAACTTTAATGACCCAGCAAAAAACAGAAATTTTCAGGTTTTGACCGAAATTTCGGTGGAAACCTAGTTTTTTTTTTGGAATTTCGACCCCAGGTTTCGGGCTTTATATGACCTCCAATTCATCTAATTTATTGCCTTCTACCTATTTAAAGCATAATAAACACAATGGAACTTTTGTATTTTTTTCCAAAAGAAAAAAGAAAAAACAAAAGTTAGCATTCAAGCATACTAATAAATGACTGGTTCCGACAAATACAAATTATATTGCCTACATGCATAGAATTCTCAGCATACATGGATTGTTTGATAGAATGGTTACAAATACAACAAGTCAGCAAAATACAATGACCAACTAGATCAAGTAATGGTGTCTCACATGTATTAAGTTCAAGCCCATATCATGTATACAAAGGTTTTTGAAGTTCAGGAAATAGTTTTAAAATCAGAAAATTAAAAAAATAGTTGCAATAATCAAAATATAAGTTTACCAACACATAATCATAGATCAATAGTTCTAGACTAAGCATATATTAATTTCAACGCAATACAAGATCATTTAAGGCTTGAACAAACAAAAATGAAACTATTGGGTATGGCTCATGCTTCACATTCTGTTGCCGACGAGTTTTCTTTGTAGTTTGGGCTTAGGCCCATGAATAGTTGTTGTCACTTAAAAGATGTTTGATGGAAAAAAAGGAGCAAAAGAGGTGTTTGAAGACTAAAGTAGATGGGGAAATTAGGTAAAAATGGGAGAGAAATCAACAAAAACAAAGGTAAAACAAGTCTTAGTGTCAAAACCTGCAAAATTTCGGTCAAAACCTATGAAATTTCGGTTGAAACTTTGGACTTTAGAAGATTCTCGGAGTTTTGTTTCATTTTCGTTTTCTTACAGATATTTCGGTCGAAATTTCAGTAAATTTCGATTGAAATTTATGCCATGGGCCCTAGTCCATCAAAGTCCATTTGAGACCAATACTAAAATTCAAATTACATTCATAGTAAGACCAAATTACCCCTTACCCATTATGTGTTAAAATGACTCAAATGCCCCTTTATTCAAGCCCTATTTTGAAAGTAGAACCCTAAACCTAAAATTACAAGTATGCCCCCATACCTTATTCTCAAACAACCATACAGATGGTTGAAGAGAGTTCCCCTTCTGCCTGCTAGAAATCACCCACCACTAGCCCCACTGCCAATAACCGCCCACCACCTAAATTTTTTTCTACTTTTGTCAAAACCTTGCAAATTTTATATTCTTCCACTGCAAATAATAATTCTTCTGTAATCATTGAAGCTCAGTTGTGTCTGTGCCAAGTAGAAAAACAACAAAACAAGGTATCTCCACCACAAGGTTTTCTTGTGTAATTTGACTAGACACAACAATGTTTCTTCCTTACATTGCTCTCCCAATCGCCACATGTATCTCCATCTCGAATGACCTCCCAATGCTGATGCAATGCAAAGAAATCAAAGACTACGGCCCTAGGAAAGCCAATGAAGGCATTTCCAAAGAAAACCAAACTTGTCTCATTGTTGATGATCTCATCACTAGTGGGGCATCAGTGCTTGAGACAGCTTTTCCTCAAAGTGCTCCAGGGTTGAAGGTCATGGATGCCATTGTTCTCATCAATTGAGAGCAAGGCAGGAGAGAAAACCTGCTAACAGTCGGTTGGGCTGCAGGTTTTAAACCCAATTTTGCCCCAGGTTCTTAATAAATAGCCATCCACAACCCAATTTCACACTACCATATTCGTGGAGGCTGTTGTGGATTGAGTAGAGGTTGTGTACATGTGGTTGGGGGTGAAGAACCCTCGATTCGCGAAGAAGGTTTGGATTATGCCTTGACTTTCAGATCTTTTAGAGGTTAGTTAAACACTCTCTTATTTTACTTGAATTCTATATTTTTAGAGAGTAGTTCCTCCTTCTAATATTTTGTAGTGGTGAGTTGGAGTAGATTAGATCATTTTCCATCGATGATCTCGATTGGATCATGCCAGGAGATGGATTTTCATATATGATCAAGGGTTGATCTTGTCGAAGAGGATGATGTGGATTCAAATCATTCTTCTTCTGTGGTCTAGTGTGTGGTGCCCTCTCTAGAATTCTAAGAGCGAAGTTCAAACTTGAATCAACCCAAAATCAGATCAAGGATGGGTGATCAAAAGTCTGAATTTCAAACTTGAAAAACTGCCAGAAAAGCAAGCGATTGCCTAAGGAGGTCGATTGAACCAACCGGCCCACTTCTAGAGGCTGCATTGATGTTGTTTTCACTTTTTGCTCTATTTGGATCTCAGACCTTAATGTAACTTCTTAACCCTAATCTAAGTGATCTCTGAGGTTTGGTGGAGTGGTTATTTGAGAGATTTAATACGCTTTTCCGTGATATTTCCTCCAAGATAGGTAAGGTTACAATTGCATGTATGATTGGCATATTGTTATGATGATTTGCCTATCACTATTAACAAGTATATAGCCTCATTACCTCCTACAACAGTAATTAAATATGCTTATTTGATGACAACATGTTATGAATAATGTTGATGTATTTAATTTATTACTTGATGTGGAATGTTGTGTATGGTGCGACTATGATTGAGGATTATCCTTGTTGGGTATTCCTAGCTTGGGATATCAGGGAATGTGGTACGGGACACTGTTCTCTGATGCCTCGAGCACTATCATGGTTGTTGGTTTACTCACCTAGGAGGTCTAAACTACATGGTTAGGTACCCTCATATGCTAATACACTTTAGGCAAAGGTATTAAAGATGAATGACCCGTGATAACAGTGACGTGACTCTATTTCATCCAACAGTAGTAGCCAATCCGTGAGGAGATTCAGTGGTCCATTGTTAATCATGCAATGGTAGAGTTGCATATGTTATGGTTGGGCTCGTGGGCGCCCCATAGGTGACTTGGGAGTCATGAAGGGACATGAGAGCATCCACTCCAACGATATGTGGATGACCATAGGGTTAGGGAATGGAGTTCAATAAAGGTAATCAATCCATGAGGATTCCCATTCTTAGGTAGAGAAGGATACTGAACCGAGTTGGTTGGAGCCATAGGGAAGGTATCTGGACCACATGTAGTACGTTACTGTGGAACCTTGCATTAGGTTAGAATTCTCGACGTGCGTCAATACTCATGCAAATGGTCATGCTAAGTGAGTGTGGACCTAAACCCAAGCCAAGGTTGATTGACGAGGACCGTACCCCCATGCCCTAGATTCCAGCAGAGGTAACCAATTCGTGAGGGATTAAAGTGACGAGACCTACCCAGAGGAGGGCTGGTGTTATATCTCAAAGCATGTATGCCTTATTAGAGACTTGCATGGTTAGTTGCTAGATGCATCCATATTGTTGCTTATCACCTTTTCACTTAAACTTATGATGTGTGTTGAAAGAGTTTAAGAAACCCTGACATGTGTCTGAAGGACACAACAAGAGCTTTATTTATATAGAAAACTTACCACATACAGAACAAAACAAATCCTCCTAGTATGGAAATCTTACAAGAAAAATAAAATCTCCCTGAATCTACTCTGAATAAGGAAATAACAGAAAAAAAAGTACTAACTGAATTTGCCCAGGTCTTTCAACAGTTATCACTTTGAGTGTTCTCTTTAAAAGGACTATCAATCAACTAATATATTAAAGATAATTTATTTTAATCATCATTAAAATGCATACTGATGCAGCCTCGAAATCGAGGGACAGTCCTAGGATCAATTAGTTAAAATCAGCAGGAAAATTAGGATTCCTAAAAACCTTGCAGTTAGAGTTATTGGGGCTGTTTAGGATTTTAGATGTATGGGGAAGAGTAAGAAAAGTGAGCATCGAAGAAAAATAAATCTGAATCTAGTTAATTTCAAATTTTAAGTCTAGGGTTTAAGAAAATTTACAGTTTTTGGTTCTCGGGTTTCTAGGGGGTGGGGTTAGGGATAGGAGTTGTAACGTAGTAATAGTAGTATTATCATAAGGGTATAATCGTCGGTTAGGTGTTTTACTGTAACAGTTCCACATCGGGAATATTTGTTCTTTCCTTTGCATGTCATATCATACTACTATATAAAAGTAAAAACTCAAGTTTTGATCTACTTTTTTACTTGACCAAAATACCCCTACATATTCTCAATAGGTACATCTTTCAAGAGGACTCCCTCCCAAAGTTCGCATCTAGTACAAACTCAGGTTTTGATATACTTCTTCACTACACCAAAATAACCCTACATTCTCAATAGGTACATCTTTCAAGAGGACTCCCTCCCAAAATTTGCATCACTTCCACTTCAATAAGTACGTCTTTTAAGAGACTCTCACATCTCTTCATTACTAGAAAAGAATACCCCTACTGATATATCTCTTGATACTATTCCATAAAATGTTATAATTTTACCCCCCCCCCCAAAAAAAAAAAACTAATTACAAGAAAATACATAAATAAGTCATTGATTCAAAAGCCTCTATTAATGTCTCGATAATTTCTTCCAACAACATATCAAACAAAATTTAAAACAATCAAAAGAAATTCATACCATCTTTTTTCTTTTTGTAAAGAAAAAAAATCATACTATCATATCATACTACAAAAAATTACAAAATCAAGTTTCGGTATACTTTTTCACTAGACCAAAATACCCCCGTGGCCCCATATATCCTTAAATGGTACATCTTTTAAGAGGACTACCTCCCAAAATTCACATCTCTTCCAGTTCAATAGAAACATCTTCTAAGAGGACAACCTCACCACTCTTCATTTTTGGACAAGAATACCCCTACCTATCTGCAACCAATATATCTCCCAATAGTATTAACTAAAAAGTTACAACTTTTCAGTACAGAAAATAAAAATTAAAATTACAAATTAAGAAAAGATGCATAAATAAATCATTCCTTCAAAAGCCTCTCTAGTAATAACATGTCTCCATAATTTATACCAATAACGTATTAAACAAAGTTTAAAACAAACGGAAAAAAATCATACTATCATAATACAAAAACGTATATACTCAAGTTTTGGTATACTATTTCACTAGACCAAAATACCCCTACATATCCTCAATAGGTGCATTTCTTAAGAGGTCTCCCTCCCAAATTTGCATCTCTTCCACTTCAATGGGTACATCTTTTAAGAGGAGTCCCTCACAACCCTTCAATATTGGACAAGAATACCCCTACTTATCCCAAACATCTCTTGATACTATTCCCTAAAAAGTTACAACACCCCCCCCCCCCCCCAAAAAAAACCAACAAATTAAAAAAATACATGATTGAATCATTCCTTCAAAAGCCACTATAGTATTAATATGTCTCCATAGTTTCTTCCATTAATATATTAAACAAAATCTAAAACAAACGGGGACAAAAATCCAAAAGAGAACCCTATTCTCTCCAAATAAATACATGCCTAAAATCTGAGGTAACAACACGAAAAACAAAAATCAACCCACAAAAGAGGAGAAAATATCATTTGGGATAAAAAAATGGAAAGTTCCTGAAACAGGCAATGCTAATGGACGCCACTTCTTCTGCTTCTTCTTATGATGGACACACCTAATTCTATTCCTTCAAGAGTTACAACTCACCAAAAAGATTTACAAACCCAAAGTTTGAAACTAATGGAGGATTTTGGCCAGGTTTGGAGTCCATCCCATCTGAAGGGGGCCTGTTTGCTTGTTTCTCATCTATGACTGCAGTGATATTTTGAGTTATCTTGTCAATGCCGATCGATCTGATAAGTTTTCGCTTTATGTCATCTGGTTTAACTTCTGCTATTCTGTTGATTGGGATTCTTTCCAACCCAGGCTTTTGAACATGGTATCAGAAGGTTCGTCAAATGTGCTGTTAGATTGAGGAAGGCAACCAACCCCAAGGGACAGCATTAGAGGATTAAACAGGAACTCAGAAGATAGTTTGGGAAATGAGATTCAGTACTAGATTCGTAAACAGCATGGTAAAGAGCCAATCGATCTTGAGAGGCATCTCAATATCTACAGAAGCGGTACTGCTTCCCCAAAGTGGAAGAATGCGTTATGATTTCAGTAAGCATTGTTCAATGTTCAGCCATTCCAAAGCAAAAAGTAAATCAGAGCAAACAGTTATGCCTGCAATTCCTGTGTTTCTTTGACATTCGCCACATCCCCCACTCTTGAGCTATTCCCCATCAATCCATCTCCACCTTATGCAATATAACCAATCTCTCATATGTTGGTTCAGTCAAATATGCCAGGCTGAGACTTCAGAGTTTATAGAATCCTTTAAATGTCATCTTTCTCTTGTGTTCTTCTTGACGAGGGGAACAGAAGGTTGGGTTCTTGTGGAAGTTTGGGATTTTGCCCCTTGACTAAAGCCGGATCTCTAATCTTTTGCAAAGGGCCTTCAATGATGTTATCCAATCATTTAAAAAGCTTTCGAAATGGTGAAGCTTGCCACCCTCAGAAGAAGCTAAAGTTCAAGAATCAGTAGACTACGCAAGTAAGAGTGGAGGTAATGGTGTCGAGAGACTGGACTATGAAGTTATCGAGATTCACACTTACAGAGAAGAACAAGGCGATTTTCCACGCATCCTAAAATTAGTAGACAAATTCCCCTCTGGTATTTGAGATCAAGAGGCAAGTAGGAAAGCTCTTAGGTTCAGATTAAGTGTTCCTAAAATGGTTCCTAGTGTCGTTGATTGGCACTGGCAAGGATTCACCAATATATGTAATTATTGCATGGAAAAAATTTCGCTCGAAACCTCGAAATTTTGCATTTCTGGGAGGTCAAAACGGAACTATAAAGAACGAATAAAAGGTCCAAGTTTAATTTCGACGAAACATTGCAAAACTACAAAACTTTCCCAACCAAATCGAACCTGGTTCAACCAAGCTGGACCAGCCATTTCATAACCAAAAACTCTTTCTATAAGCACAAACTTTGCGAAGTGCATAGTTTCGTGCGTGAAATAGAGGTAGAACTCGAGTGTGGAAACCTAAATTTTCCTCCAATTTTCGACCCTTGTTGCATGATTTTTGGATCATTTCAAGTAGTTTAATTCACTCCTTTGGTGATTTCAGCTCTTCTTAGTGGATTATTTCAAGGGTTTTCAAACTCTGTTGCAAGGTGACCTAACTTTCCCCAAATTTTTTATTTTTTTTCGTTCCTTCGTGATCAAATGGCGTTGGATTCTTTTGAAACTTTTTTCCATGGTCTCTAGTAGGTAGATTTACAAATGTATGTTGTTCGATCTGATTTTTGAACAGTTCTACCCTTTTTTTATTTTACTGATTTTAAAAAATACCTAAAAATTTACATTTTTTTGTTTGTCTCATGCTCAAATGATGTTGGTTTGAGTTGAAATTAATATGTGTTGTCTCTAGTAGGTATAGGTAGATTTACAAATGTACGTTGTTGGATCTGATTTTTGAAGTGTTCTAATATTTTATTTTTTTATTTTTCATGTAATTAGTAATTACTATAATTAATATTTTAATTATAAAATATATTTTTAATTAGGGAAAAATTTTCCAATGTTTGTGAATACCTTAGTTTATAAGTAATGTGTGTTTAGGGTCTTTAGGCTAAAATTAGAATAGTGGTATTGTGTTTTAAAGATGATTATTATGTATGTTTCTATCACGCACTCACTTCTGAGTCAAAAACTACTATGTCAAACATAGCTTGGCAGTATAAAAAGCCACCGACGGATGACAAGAAGTCAGAGTGTAAATATTGCTTGAAAAAATTTAGATCAGGTGGGGCCAATCAACTGAAGGTCCATCTAGCGGGAGGGGACTGCAATGTGCTTGGATGCCCCAATGTTCCTTATGAAGTTAAAGTTGCAATGGCAAAGTATGTGAAAGAAGGGCAAGAGAAGAGCGTAGAGAAAGGGCAAAGAGGGATGAGTTCCACACAGCATGCTTAAAGGGGTTGGGAGAGCAGGACATAGATCCAGATGAGCCAAACCTTGACGCATGATCTCCAGAGATAGATATGGAGAGAGTACTGAGGATGAGTAGAGAGTCTCATAGACTCAATGAGATTAGGAAGACACAAAGAACCATAGGTGCAGGGTCATCTAAAGATCCAAATTTTGAGTGAGGAGGGGGAGGCAGCTCCAAGATGAGGAGCCAGGGTGTCAAAGCGTTAGTTTCCCTGCCACGGGCCCCACGGTCCCGACCTAGTGCTACATCTACTGCACCTAGACCCAGTGCTACAAATCTCAATGTCTAGATACTAAGCACTATCCTAACTTGTTTAGCCTATAGACAAAGCAGAAAAAATAAAAGCATTTGTTAGGTGATATGAAGCAGAAGGTGGGGATGGCCTTCTATAAGTGAGCATTGTCTCACGATGTTCCTACGCACGCTGCACAAGGGCCTTATTATAAGGCTATGGTGGATGAGATCAGTGGTGCGTTGGACATGGGGTGGTTGGGCCAACCCCATATGAGGTATATAATGTATATCTCCCATGGCAAAAGCAAGACCTGAAGACCTACATTGATGGTCTTAAGCCAATGTGGAGGCATTATGGGGTGACAGTGATGTGTGATGGTTGGATTGGTCGCACTAGATAGTCTATCATCAAGTAATTGTGATGGGAGGAAGGTGTTCCTCAAGCCTGATGATGCATCCAATCACCTGAAGGATGCGATATACATATATGGGTTGCTAAAGAGTATGGCGAAAGAGGTTGGAGTTGAGCACATGATGCAGATTGTGACAGATAATGGCTCTAACTTTTAAAAGGCTAGGAAGAAGTTGATTGAGAATCCCAAGTATAGGCTCTTCTAGACTCGTTGTGTGGCACATTGTATTGATTTGATTCTAAAGGACATGGGGCAAATCAAATTTGTGAAGAAGGTTGTTTAGCGGGGTTGACATATGACCACATTCATCTATAACCATGGATTTGCCTTGGATATGTTAAGAAGGAAGTGTGGTGGTGCCTTGGTGAGGCCTGGGGTCACCAGATTCGCTACAAATTGGATTGCCCTGAAAAGTTTTAAGAAAATGAAAAACCAATTACGTGCAATGTGTGCATCACAGGAGTGGTTCGATTGGCCCCAATCAGATTCACCAGCTGGAAGAGTAGCATGGGCACAATATCTAGTGATCTCTTCTAGGCAAATCTGAAAGTTGTCGTGAAGCTTCTAGACCCTGTGATGACAGTCTTAAAGTTGGTAGATCAACAAAGGAAACCAACTTTACCACATATAGGGGCTGCATCAGAGATAATAAACGAGAAGGTTGAGAGGGTATATCCTAAGGGAAATCAAAATTTCCTAGATATCATCCAGGAGAGATGGGAGAGGCAGTTGCAACATCCACTACATTGGGCTGGTGAGTTCAAAGTAATCATATTTTCCAAGTTATCACTTAATACTTATTATGTCATTGTGCAGTTTCTTACCATCTCATTGGTTGGCTTGTTTGATAACCTATTACTTGAATCCCATATACCACTATAATAAAGAACTTGGGATGAGGATAGACGTGATCTAAGCAGTCCATCAAGTAGTGGAAAACTCTATCACTTAGTCCAAGTCTTACATACTCAATTTAGTTTTTTATGCAATTAATTTTTAGCCTTATTAATTGGGTTGGGTATGTTTCTTGCAGCTGAGTGGTGGCTGCAATGTGCTGCAATGTGGGTTAGACTCAGAGTACTTGATTCATATAGCAATTCAAGTGCTCTCCCAGACATATTCTGCCACCACGTCTGAGCGCAATAAGAGCACATTCAATTTGATATACTCTAAGAGGCAGAACCAATTCAGGGTGAAGCAGCAAGAAGATCTTGTATATGTGCACTATAATATGAGGTTGAGAGACGAGCACATTAAGAAAGGTCAAGATGGAGGTAATAGGGACAAGACTAATTGGTTGAGATCATTGCCATTGATGATCATGAGGAGAACCACCTATTCGAGAGGGTTAAAGAGCCATTATTGGATGAGGCAGAATGTCGACCCAACAGTCATATTGCACGGGAGATGGGAGCTAATGTGGAAGAGTTACTACCAACAGATGGGAAAGTGCACACCGATCCTAGCCGTCCCTTTTTACCGCACCATGGTGCATCCAGTGTTAATGAGGATAATATTGTGTGGTCAAATGACGATGATGTCACTCAGGCACAAGATGATGACAATGATGATGATAATGATGTTGGACCTAGTAATGGGGATGACATAGGGGTGATGAAGATGATGATGGAGCTGGTGATCAGGACTAGGCTGATCCTAGGGAGACCCACTACCACCAAAGCTAGACCCCAGTTGTGAGTCAAGGACAAAGAGGGCCATTGAGGTTCATGGAGGAGAGTCACTTCACCCATGCTACCCAGATGCCAATCATGGCGAAGCCGCATCTCGAGGTCATACTTCCACTTACAGGTGGAAGGGGAAGGGGAAGGGGAGGCAGCATAGACATGGGTATAAGGATGGCACCTCATCATACAGGTCTAACCACCAAATGGACGTGGGAAACTTGGCAGCCTCTATGGGATCTATGAGTCTAGATGAGTCAAAAGTCTCCACAGCCGGATATTGGATACCAATAGCAACAAATTCCCACTCACACAAGAGTAGTATGGAGAGAACTACATCTTCTTCTGGTGCTTACTATCATGCACCTTATGGTTAGGGGTTTCCTCAGGATTATGGGGTCATACACTAGTGGGACATAGTAGGATCTATTATCCAATGTCTGACGGGACCACGACACATGTGCACAGGGGTGCAACTTATGTGGATACTAACTCAAGGGCACAGACGTTTGTGAACCAAATCTTCGGCATGGAACCACCATATATCCCCCCCCCATCAAGACTTCCCTATCTATTTGTGTATTCCCTTAGACTAGTTATCTTATGCATGTTGATGACTAAACCTATAAAGCTACAGTTGTCGATTACCTTGACAACCATAGGCATAACATGCCATGTGATGTCTATGTCTATTGGTCGGACGAGAGGATGTCACACGCACAATACTACTCAAGTCACAGGATGGATCCACCAAGGCACTCCTCTTGGCACTAAGTTAGTGAGTCGTACTTCTCTTTTGTTGTTAGTTACGTTGTATTTGATCTTTTGAACTTAGAAGTTATATATTGAATATTATGAACTTAAGTAGTTCAGTTTATATTGCATTTGTTGAAAAACTCTACATTGATGTTACGTACTTTAAATGACATGTCCACATTGACTTTTTTAGCTAAATGCATGTGCCAATGTTTTCTTTATAATCTAATTAGCTTAAATGCAAAGTCCCACTCAAAAATACTCCCTGAAACTTGTCTAAACTTGATGTCAAAACTTACAGCACAAAGTCCCAAGTTTCCACAATTTCTCAGGTTTCGACATAAGTATCCCATTTTCACATGGTCGAAACTTGAATTTCCCTCGAATTTTTTTCCACGAGTCATTGTGTTCTTACGATTTTAATTAGCGTGAGTCCTTATGTGGCCCTATGGGATTTTAATTAGTCTTTGATTATGTTGAACTCCACACTCTTTACAATTTCCATTGGTGGGGAGATAAGATACTTAGTTACAAAATAGAAATCAAAGCCTAATTTGTATGACACGGTCTTTGTTATCAATGGTAGAATGTTGTAATTGTAGAGGAACCAATGTCCTAGATCTGATTGGTCAATACTCAGTCGCAAGGAAGATGGATGAACTTTCCCCTTTTTCTTTCTTTTATGGTAAACCACAAATGCATGTTTTCGTCAAGTTAAGGAGTCATGTTGTATTGTTTTTTTATTTTTTTTAAGGCAATCGCTATGATGTACTCTTTGGAGCTAAGAATTTTGCTCATATGTATTTAAGCAAACCCCCCCCCCTTGCCTTCACACGGATTCGCACACACCTACATTGCAATGGTGCAAATTCTGCATATGGTATTGGATCAAACATGTAACAGATTCTTCAATAATGTAGGTTATGAACTGTAAAATTGTCCCCATCCCCCCCCCCCCCAAAAAAAAAAAAAAAGAACTATAACATTGTCCCAATAAGAATGAATATTCTTCCCTCCTTCAAAAAGGCAGCATCTCGAGTGGATGCCATAGATTGCCCTAACTTGCTGCAACTTGAAAGAATAAAGAATATGATTCTAGCTCACTACATCGGTGTGACCACAACCTTAGAGAACTTCTTCTAAGGTTACTTATTTATAATCATGCATCTCATATCCATTTTATTAATTTTTCTTTAAAATAATTTAAAATTTTAAAAATTAAAATTATAAAAAAAAAAAAAAACCCTACATGCATATGCACATGGAATCTTGTTAGTTACTGATATAAATAAAGGCATGCTATGCCACTCAGACATAAGTCAGGATTTCTCAAATCATCCAACACGGTATCAAAGCCATAGACCTAACCCTCAAACCTAAGAAATCCAAAAAACCAAAACCCAAAGCACCATCGCCAAACTTCTTCCCTTCCTTCCTCTTCTTTCTCCCTCTTCTTCCCATCACAGAACTGCCGCCAACCTTCCCATAACCCAATGACAGCCCTAAAGCTATTAAGTCCCCACTACGAAGTCTCTAGGGGCGTCACCCCCTCCCGTCGGCTCTCCATCACCCAGCAATAACCGCTAGAGGCCAATACGTCCCTCTTATGAGGTGTCATTAGCCACCCAGACAACCAGCCAGCGAAAGCCTTGAGGGCCATTGCCACCTCTTACCAGGGTGCCTAGAGCCATCACAGCCCTACAGCAAGGCCTTTAGGTCCTTCGATTCTCATTTCTTCCCTCTTTTTCACCTACAAGCCTTTTTCCTTCACCAATGGCTCTTCTCCCTTGGTGGTGAGGACTTTTTCTCCTACCAAGGGATCTTTTTTGCCTATTAATGTTGTGATCTATTTTCTAGTTCAATCTTTATGTGATTCCATGCAATGGCCAATTTAGTAACCTCTACTTCTTCTAGTACATCTAGCATGGAGGAAACTTCAGTTTCATGGGAACATGATTTCTCCCCATTTCAGATGAACATTATCCAACTTAAGGAACTAATTATTTGCAACCATCTTCACAGTACTTCTTCCAAGCCATCCTCTCTTGGTACAACAGAAGGTAAATGGGAGAACGACGAATGCTAAGTTATAGGATTCTTTCTTAATTCCATTAAACCAAGTATTGCTAAGAGCTATCTTCTTCCCACTGTTGTCACGATTTGGAAGGTTGCAAAAGAAAATTTCTCTGAGGTGGGATACGATGCCTAGTGTTTTGAGATTCAGCAAAAAGTCCACCAGCTGCAATAGAAGGAACTTACTTTATCTCAGTATTATAATACGCTCCGTGGACACTATCAAATCCTGGATTTCAACCGGCATTTCACTCTAACCAATGTTGTTGATGTTGCTGCTTATTAGAAGGGGGAAGATAAACTTCAGGTGTATGACTTCTTGGTTGACTAAACATTTGAGTATTGATTAGATACAGCCTCAGATCCTTTCACAAGAGCCCTTTCCATCGCAGGAGCAAGCTTATGCTACGGTTGACACTGAAGATAGCTGCCGAACAGCAATGGTGAACACTCAGATGCCAAAAAGATCTAGGTTGGTGGCTGGTACAGGTGGCAACCCGACCCATACAAGTAAGTCTTCTCGTACACCAGTTGAATGTGATTATTGTGGTCGGGAATGTCATACAAAGACAAGTGTTGGAAGTTCCATGGTTGTCCTGCAAATTCTCGCGGAGGAAAAAATGCTAATCAGGGAGAAAATGAAGCATCTACCTAATCCACAGTAATATCCCTTTTTTCTATTATTCATTCTGATGTGTAGGGTCCTTCTCGCACTGTTTCTATTTCTGGTTATCAATGGTTTGTTACCTTTATTGATTGTTGCACTAGAACCAAGTGGGTTTACTTTCTCCACCAAAAGAGTGAAGTTTTTTCATGTTTCAAAACTTTTCACAAAATGGTTATTATTAAACAATTTGGAGCTATAGTGAAAACCCTACCCACTGATGATAATGGGACTAAGTATTTGGGTGGGGAATTTCCCTACTACTTAACAGACCATGAGGGATTATCCATCAGACTAGTTGTGTTGACACTCCACCTCAAAATGGGATTCCTGAATGCAAAAACAAACACCTTCTTGAGATTGCACGTTTCCTTATGATTATTATGAATGTGCCTCCTAGTTTTTGACGAGATGTTATCCTTTCTACAACCTACCTCATCAACCAAATGCCATCACGAGTGTTGCAACAATGCTGTCCTCTTGAAGCTCTTTTAGGGACAGCAGCCTTTACTATACCTCATAAGGTATTTGGATGTGTCGCCTTTACCCTAAACCATAACCTCCATGGTAAGTTGGATCCATGTCGGTTACGGTGCATTTTCCTTGGTTATTCTGCTACCCAGAAAGGCTATAAGTGTTATCATCTTGCTTCTCACCGCATGCTTGTTTCCATGGATCTTGTGTTCCAAATAAAAATTCCTTTTTTTGCCCCCACACCTCTTAAGGGGAGAGCGTTAGGGAATAGGTTTTGGTCCTTGTTCCTTATTTAAATACTCTTCCGGAAATTCCTGCTAATGGTCTTCCTTTGGAAGATCAAGTGACCAGACAGGAACAGCTGATGGAATAAGAAATTGATGTGGAGGGGGAGCAACCACCTCTAAAGACATATCAACGGCGGTTAACAAAAGAAGATCCCCTACTGTACCAAGCCAATTGGAAGCTCCTACTCCTAGTCCTCCAGTAACAACTGTTGGTGAGTCTATTTCTGACCATCTTCTGATCCCTCTTTAGACTTACTAATTGCTTTAAGAAAACAACCACATACATACACCGAACATAGAATCTCCAACTTCTATTGCTAATACATGGCAGAAAGCATTGTATCACCCAAATTGGAAGGAAGTAATGGATGAGGAAGTGATCTCCGGGAAAAAGAGGGGAAAAATAAAAGACGTTGGAACAGGTGACTTTACCAACAAGGAAGCAAACTATCGAGTGTAAAAGGCTATTCATCATCAAAAAGAAGGCAAATGGAACTATTGAAAGATACAAAGCAAGACTAGTAGCCAAGGGTTTTACTCAGACCTACGACATCGATTATCAAGAGACATTTGCCCCAGTTGCCAAGATGAAAACAATTCGGGCAATTCTTTTGTGTGCAGTAAATCAAGGACGGAGCATGCAGCAACTTGATGTGAATAATGCTTTCCTTCACAGAGAAGTTTAAGAACAGGTATATATGGATAAACCACGTGGATATGCTACTATTGAGACACACGGTAAATTCTGTAGGTTAAAGAAAGCCTTGTATGGTCTGAAGCAGTCCCCAACGGATTGGTATGGAAGATTTCATAAAGCCACGGTGTCCATTGGCTACAAACAAAGTAATGTAGATCATACCTTGTTCATCAAGAAGAAGAACTCCCATACGACTGTACGACTAGTGTATGTGGATGACATTGTTATCACATGAAGCAATGATGAGGAGATTTCAGCCTTGAAGAGCTTTCTGGGAACTGAATTTGAGATCAAGGACATGGAGAAATTCAGGTATTTCCTAGGTCTAGAATTGGCATATTCAGCTAATGGTATTTCTCTCTCAGAGAAAATATCCAATTGATTTGTTGACAAACTGGAATGTTGGGGTGCAACCCAACTTAGACTCCCATCATGCCCAATCTACACTTGAAAGCAAAGAAAAGGAGGACTAGTTGATGAGACTAGCCATCAAAAGTTGGTAGGGGAATTAATATACTTATCTCATACCAGACCTGACATTACAATTGTTGCTAGTCTTGTCAACCAACATATGCATGATGACTCCTCACACCTCTATACAGTTGTATTCAAATAGTAAATCAACATAGCTCTTAATCCAGTATAGCATGATAGGACCAAGCATGTGGAGATCGACAGGCACTTGATCAAGGAGAAGATCGAGTTTGGACTAATTTGTATCTCCTTTGTTACCCCTCACAATCAAAGGGTTGATCTTTTTACAAAAAGATTAAAAACCAAAGCCGTCAGCAGTATCATTGGCAAGTTCGGCATGAAAAATTTCCATGCACCAATTAAGGGGGAGTGTCGTGATCCAGTATTAGTAGTACTATTCATAAGGGTAGAATTGTTTTCTATGGAGTTTCATTGTAATAGTCCCACATGGGGAATATTTGTTTCCTCCCTTGCATATTACTAATATAAATAAAAGACTTCTATGTCACTCAAACATAAGTCATGATTTCTCAAATAATCCAACAATAGAGTTAGGGTCGCAGGTTCAGGAGGGTAAGGGGATGAAGAATCCATAAGGGAGTGGGATGAGGGTGAGGGGTTTGAGAGATTCAATGTATGGGAGATTAGGGTTATCAGGGTTTCCAAGAAAAATGATGAGGTGCAGGTTTTAGGGTTTTGGGTGGGTAATTAAGGTGAGGGATGGGGATCGAATGCTATGGAGGGGAGGGGATGATTATCCCAAAGGAGAGGGGACTTGGGGGAGGGGATTCAGAGCATGGTTCAAGATCTCACAACACCTTGCTGAGATCTCACTCAAGACCTTGCTTTTGTGAGGTATCGAGACAAGATCGAAGGCAAGTCTCACAATATCCAAAATCTAGACCGAGATCTCGATCAGTTGGACCTGAGATTTGAATCCACCCATTGTTTAAATCCTTTTCTTTGAGTTTCTCGCTTCCTCTCATCTCCCAACTTGCCAAGACCATACAAACCTCATTTTAGTTGGATTAGCAAGACCCGAATGCGCATCCAAGGGAAGGTCATTGGCAACAAAATGTGAAGCATGAGTCATACCCAACACTTTTTTATGAACTTATGATGGTTGTACTATTATATTCTCGAGAGTCAAGAAGGTGATGTTCTATGTACTCATTTGAATGGGAATCTGTTGATATTTAAGTTGCTATCTTATCACTTGCTTTTCATTTATATATCCTAATGGTTCTATCTTTCATGTTTTATAACCTTGCATATGCATTCCTATAGCATTCCGATTTCAATTTAGGGGTCGAGTTAGAACTTTTACTTAGGGTTGTTTTCTGACAAAACTAAGGCCACTAGTGTGTTTAGAATGCCTAAAAGAGGCTAGTTACCAACTTTGAGCCCAACCTGACCCTTAAAACCCCCCGATATGGGCCCTTAAGCTCACTCGAGTTGAACTAAGAAAAAAACATCAGATCTTGTTTTTTCTCAAGGGCGAGATTGCCCTCGAGAGCAAGATCATGAACCTTGATGAGGAGATATGGGAATTAGGGAACTGGAAAGGAAGATGGGATGTTGCAGGCTTCGGGAGGGGGAAAGAGAAGGGTTGCAATGAAGAGGATGACGGGAAGGGGTTAGGGATGCTTACTTGTTTAAGAGGGTAGGGGATTGAGAATAGACACAAAGCTGCCACAGGGTTTCCTACATTGGAAACCCCTCACTGCACTCGATTGTCCTTCAACAATTTTATTTAATAATTAAAACTCTCTTCATTACGTGTAAGGCTCTATTTGTAGCCTACATTGAATGACTCAGACTAGGATCCAAGTTTGAAACCAAAACAAAGGACTCCTAATTTAATTATGACTACTACTCCATTAAGGACTCCACTCAGAAAGGCATACAAACTAGGAATTCTGTTTTACGAGCATAGTTGTCATGGCGATAAGGCAATGCGAGGTGATTTAGGCTAGTTGAGGTGATGAGGCGACGAGGAGCCTACCCAGGTGCTTCCAAGGTGGTCAAAGCATTTAAAATGACATTTTTAGTGTACATCCCATACACTCTAGTTCACAATAAATATTTCATATCTTATATAAATTATCTTATATAATAAAAAAAATTTAAATTTTAAAAATAAATAAATAAAAACTAACAGTAGAATTTCTTTAATGACCCAACATATCAAAAACCCACATAAAGTAATTAACTAGATCCAAAATAAATTACAAGTATTCAAGTACTACATAATTTTATTTTTTTCCTTAATTTTGTGGAGTCCTTACCTACTTTTATTTTGTTATTTGGAGCCCTACTATGAGAATTACTAAAGAGTTACGGTTTGAGATGAAGTTCTTTAATTAATCAGTGGTGGACTCCTAAGTTGCTATTAAGGAATCCTAGTCAGAAGTTAGTTGGGTTTTTCTTTAAAATTTCAAGAAGTCTTATTAGCAGTTATATACAAGTCCACAGTTGTAATTCAATTCAGATTGGAGGAATGAAATTATGAAAGATACAGCAGTGCGTAAGTGTGCTTCAGGATTGAGAATCCTTGCCGCACCTAGTGTAGTTGTATCTCCTCCCCAAGATTCTGAACAGCAGCCTTACCCATGGTGGGAGATCTCGCGAGATATCTCGCTTTTTGTGAGTGGCGAGATCTTGCTAACGGGACAAAAATGAATGTTTTAGGGGCTTTTTAAAGCCCTTGTCTCGCTCTCAAACCTCTCTCTCTCCTCTATCTCGCTGGAAGCATCATTTTGGCCAGAAAACTCGATTTTTTGCCGGAATTTGTTAGGGATTCAACATAGCAACATCATCAACAAATTCAAGCATATTTGTAGTGATTCAAGCCTATTTCAAGGGATCTTCAAGAAATGTAAGATTTTTCCCCAAATTTGATTTTTTTTCAAATACAAGGTTCTACAATGATTGTATAAGTGTGGTATAAATATATGTTGATGATCAAGCTTTGATCTACACTTTCATGAAAAAAAAATTTAATTTTCGGTTATTATTATTTTTTTTTTTATTTCCGTATTTAAAAAATATATTATCTAAAAAATTAAAATTAAAGATTATAAATAAATACTTATGATATGAATGTGATTATTATTTATGTTAAACTACATTTAGAGGGCTACAATCTCATGTATTAATATTTTGATTATCATGCTTGCTGTATTTATTTTTAATTTTTTTATTTAAATAATTAAATAAAATAATTATGAACCGATTGAGTTGACTGATGTATTCCACGAGCCCCCAGCAGAAGATGAGGAAGATGATGTCATATATCAGTGGGTTAGGGATCGAGGTGGCCCAGTGCTGGATGGGCCAGGAGGGCAGCCGGATCCTACCATTGCTGCTGCTATGGGCCCAGATGTTGTGGCTGAGCACGTATCTTCTGAGGAGGGTCAAGCTGCTGCAACGGCATCACAAGGACGACCAACTGTACCATTTGAGGAGCCACCTGGTCGACTTGAAACAATTGAGGTGACAACTAGTAGTGGGGATTCAGATGATGCCGATGATACCAGAGGGCCAAGTGGCCCAAGTCAGCCATCGAGTTCGAGTCATGGAGGCAGTCAGGCTGGTCGTGTTTCTGGTGGAAGTCAGCATCAACAAAGGGAGTCACCTCCACCAGGTCCGAGTTATCCGACACATACGACCCACAGTTCCCCTATCTCTCGGACTTATGCTAGGAGTAGGAAGACCAGATCAAACCAAGGGCAGGGGCCACCGAATGATTATGCGAGCATGCATGATCTTGAATTCAACATGGGAAGCATGAGCCTAGATCATGGTCAGAGTGATTCACAACAACAGAGTTTGAACAGTTGGCAGTCATCAGGGTACCAATACGGGGATCACTCCACCGGGTCAGATTACAGTGGGTATTCTTCTTATGGAGGTCATACTATTCCTCAAGACCCTGCACCTGGAGAGTACACATATGGGAGTGAAGGTGGGTTGTTAACTGAGTGGTTTAGAAACCCCTACCCAGATACTCAACAACAATATGAACAACAACAACAACAACAATGGCTCTTTCACCCACCCACAATTGACGGTTATCCCAGAGTGCTATTCCTCCAGTATTCTGACATGGAGACATATCAATTCCATATAAACCGATATGTGACATACTTCAGTGATGGATTGACTTGGGAGTCATATGTGGCCACCGTTCAGAATCAACTGATGCAGAATGCTTTGAGTGATACTCATACAGTCATACTCTTAGTCTTAGTTTTGTATGTTGTAAGTTGTAATTTTGAGTTTTGACATTCTTAGTCTTAGACTCTTAGTCTTGTAAGTTGTAAGTTGTAATCTTCTTAATTATTATGGTTGTAAAATTTTGAAGACATTTAAGTATTTAACAATTTATTACTTTGAATCTTTGATAGTTTGAACTTTGATCCCTTGTTGACTTGAATACTTGATGTGTAATGTTATTGTATTTGATACTTGATAGTTGATAAATGATAACTCATTAACTTGAATTACTTGATATCTTTACATTACAATATTACATGTTGTCTCTGTCTCTCTGACTCTCTAAGACTCTAAGAGACTAAGACTCTAAGTCTCTAACCTTGCATTTCATAGAATTTTGGTTTTACACATAGGGTCGACTTAGGAGACATAGTTAGGGTTATTTTCTCACAAATCTAAGGCCACCAATGTGTTCAAAAGGCTTTAAATAGGCTAAATACCAAGTTTCAATCCAACCAGAGCCCTAAAACCCACCGAGATGGGCCACCGAGACTACCGCCATTTTTTTGGTAGATCTCGACCGAGATCTCGCCATCTCGATCGAGATCTCGCTTTTCTTGAGTGGTGAGATCCCGCTCTCGAGCGAGATCTCCCACCATGGCCTTACCCACAATAAGTCCCCTTCCAGCCCCTCCCCCAGTCCCAACCTCCTAACCCTAGAAAACCCCATCACAGCCCTTTCTTTGTTCAACTGCAGAATTCTGCAATTCAAGTTTTTCTTGAACCTGCACAGAATTCCAAGAAAGAAAGAAACAGGGAAAGAGAGAGAGAGAGAGAAGAAAGAAAGAGAAACAAATTCAAGAAAGTTTCAAAAATCCACCCCAACCCCTCCCAAGCTCCACTGCAAGTCTCAAAACCCTACTCCCCCAGTCCCCCTTGCCGCAAGGTTCCCATCCCTTCCATTCCCTCCCTTTGTTTTAGAGAAAATAAATAAAAAAATATCATTATACCTTAAAAAGATAATCAACTTTACAATGAAGGGAAAACAACCATACTTCATTCTAACAAGAAGTCAAGGACACAAAAACATTTAAAAGTACTCGTAGTAGGTAAAAATGTGATTGTCAAAGAAGATAATGGAAGCAAATTAAGATCTAATAACTCATGTCAACAAACACCATCATTATCAGAAATCCACATACTGCTCCATGTGCTGCATGTTGCTGATGACGATCAGATGTTACAACCCAGACTTTTGGGCAGCCATCCTCCTTCAAAGCTACAATCTGTGCAAATAGAGATGATGCAATGTAACTAATGAACATTCATTGTATTCATAAAATCATTTTTTAAATAGATTCATGCTGAATCATTAATAGAGTAGGAGATCCAAAAGATCACCCTGCACAATGATGCAACATATAATGTTCCTATACAAATTAGGACACTGCTTGCCTGCTTGGGTTGGTCCAAACACAGTTAAAGCAATAAACAGGCATCATCCCGCCTAGATATTATATGTCGAATAAAAAGGGCATATAGTTTTTATAGGGTGCTAAATCTTACATTAATGTTGGAGCATAGGATTAGATACTAGGATTTATGGAGGGTGAGATTTTTTTCTACCAACTGCTCAGTGGGCCAATTTGTAACACACAAGGCCCTCAACACCATAGTTGTCATGGCGTCTAAGCATCTCTCTAAGGAGGTAGAGAAATAAGGCAAAACCAGGACGCCTTGACAACTATGCTAATACCAAATATTTCAAGAACTCGATTTAAGACCCAACTCAATCAACCAAAAAATTAAGTAGGAACAACCTCTGCAGAGTTGGTGCACCTTTCCTTTTTTTTCTTTTTCTTTTTTTTTTTTTGGGGGGGGGGGTTGAAATTGAAGCCAATTGGATGGGAAGCATACAATTAGAGCGAATTCTGAGATATACCAAAACCTGGACGAAATACTGAAACATTACCAAGATATTCAAGTTCCCAAATCACATGCCATATGATCTTGGAATTCCAAGAACAATATTTTTCAAAATCTTGGCAAGCTCAATCTATGCATAGTACAGAAGCATTGTCTATCAACAAAATACAAGAGTCAGAAAATCCAAGGAAGCCCCTATGCAAGTTTAAACTGTCCAAACTCATCAAACACATATCATGTTACCCAGGCGTGATAAAAAATTTGAAAATGTATTTTTCAAAACGTCTTCTGTGACTTCAGACTTTCTTTAAACTCTAGAGGTTAGCCTGCAGGCATTCCTAGATCTGCTTGTGCATTAACTCCTACTGGTTTTACACGATCATAAACCCTTCCAATCTTCTCATCTTCACCAAAACTGAGTTTCAAAGCTTCTTTGAAACTTCCCAATCCAACACCTGCCATTTATTCCCGTAAAGCCACTCCAGGGCTTCTCCTAAGGTGTTTTATCACCACCACCAATCTATGACTCACCTTTGATCTGGTGATCCCAACAGAACAGTAAAACTTCAAGAAGCCATTTCCGCACATCGCCTTCGCTGGAAAACATGGATAATCCAACGTCCATCACTTCCCACGGATCGGAACTGCTCTAATACCAATTTGATAAGAACCCGCGAATTGAACACGAAAACTAATAATACTTGATTATTGAAATAAAGATGAACAAACACTAACAAAGATAAACTAGTTACAATGCTGCAAGTCATCCCCACAGCACAAAGTTGTCCCTCAGCCTACGGCTGCCCAAACACTCACATAAAATAATCCATAACCTCTTCTCACATCTCACCACTATTTATCACCCCCTAATCAACCCTAATTCTCTCTCTATCCTCCATGTAGCATAATTCCGAGATCCCAGGGCCCTATCAGATACTGGCAACAATCCTACACTTTCATTCCACCCTTGGGACTTTTGATGTGAACCACCGAGACCCCCCCCCCAGTAGAGGCCACAAGAAGATCGAGGGCAGCAGCCTTTCTTCCCACAACCCCACTTAGGAGCCACAATAACAAGGGCATTTTGGTCATTCTTGAGGTACCGTACTACATCTAGCTTAGTCTCAAAAGAATCAGAAGCTCACCAGGACTCCAGATCTACTCTTACTTCGCTGATCGGATCACTCCTTGATGACATATGACAGAGTCCTTGTCCACCCAGGAGTCTTATTTTGAAGGGGACTCTTGTAGTCAAAGTCCTAGTAGTAGTTCGCAATCCTTTTTATCTCCAATTGTGGTCATTTGAATCCAGTTGTAGTTAGTAGTCAATAAGTCTAATTGGGAGTACAATTGTGAGCAGGGGTCATTTCAGTTGAAGGTTCATTTCAAATAGTATCCCAAAGTATCGAATTTTACTATGAGTTCTGTTTTGGCTATAAACTCAAGGGCAGAGAATGTAAACAATTCAGATTTGTTTATTATTTGTTTATTAAATAAATTTTGCAGAAGATTCCTAGCCAAGGAGGGTTTGAAGGGTTGAGTAAGGTTTCCAAGAGGAGGAAACCCTGCAGCAGCAATAGAGCAGTTCTTCTTCAGCTCAATTCAAGTTTTGCAGCAGCAGCACTTGTCCATCATTCCATCCCAAAGCTATAGCAAGTACCAAACCCCACCCCATTTCCCAACCCTAGAGCCACGCCCAGCCATCTCCATCTTCTCTCTAACCTTGCGGCATTCTTCTAGAAGCTTCCCAAGCCCTAACCTTAACCCTACTTTCCCCCAACCCAAAACCCTTATTCCCTTTGATTATAGCTTCAGCCCAACCTCAGTAACCTTCAGCAGCCTAATTCTTCCCCTCCCAAACCCCATAAATCATCCCTTGTTCATGCACAACCCCAAACCCTAGGTCAAAAACTGACCCAGACAAAATTTAACAAACCCTAAACCAGATAAATTATACTGGCTGAACCTAAGCATCATTCCTCTTCAACTCTAGCTGACTCAGAACCTAGAAACGCAAACCACAAGGTGAAAACCCCAATCCCCCATTGCTGCAGGCTCTAGAAACCCTAATTGAATCTGCTACTCATCAATAAAGCCTGTAACAGTGCCTTGGTTGACATCAACTTCTCTTGGAGTGGTCCTGAAATTTCACATCAGAATCCTTGCGTTCCAATCAAATCTATTTAAGGCCATACAAGAAGCAAGGCATATGCCATGCATACCTTTTCTCACCACTTCCCCTAAGGTCTTACACTAGCTCTTTTAGTTCGTTCAATTTTGGATAACATTACTCCTCAATATGGGGGCTTTGAAGGCCTCAGTGAGCATGGGAATGCCACCTCAAACAACTTTCTTTGTAGCTTGTCATTTATTAGAGCTACTCCTGAATAAGCTCTAATATGACCATTCCTTACTTTATCCTTCCTAGTTTTGCCACTCATCCATCTCAAACATCCTCACTTCCGCCAGACAGAGTTAATATATATGACATCCCTAACAGCCCAACAATCAGAACCATACATCATAGCTAGTCGAATGATGGTCTTACATTTAAATAAAAAAAAATTTGAGTTTTAAAGGAATATGTAGATCAAACAAAACCCTAGATACACCTCTCCACTTCATTCTACTTTATTCTCCAAGAAACATCATCTTCTGCATCACCTTGATTTACAATTGAGTCAAAGTACCTAAAATAACAGCTTTGCAGAATTTCCTCCTTTTCAAGTTTCACCACCTAATTATCTGTCCAAGCGTGACCAAATCTTTCACACTAGATATTCATTATTCGATATACTTAGTTTAAAATGCTTTGAATCTAAAGTTGATCCCCTTAGCTCTAACTTGGCATTAATCCCTCCTTGTGTCACATCTATCAAAACATACATGAAAGAACCTCATCTAGAATGTCTTTGGTCAAATCATCCATGATAAGTGCAAATAAATGAAGGCTTAAAGATGATCCATAATGCAACCCAATTGTAATTTGGGTATTCACCACTTGACACCCCCCCCCCACAAAACCGTTCTTAAAGTTGTCACTTAACAATCATACATATCCCTATTTCTCTATGTCCACGATTACTTGCAACATTTCTCTTCTCCAGCACATGCTGAATTAACTCTTCAGGGAAACTATCTAGGCCAATAAAAACCATACGAAGATCCTTACGCTCTCTAAACCTTTCCATAAGTCCCCTAATAACAAAATACCTATTTTTTTGTAGATTTTCCTGGCATAAAACCAAATTGGTTCTCCATATTAGTGAAATTTCATCTCAAATGGGTTTCAATTACTCTCCCCCATAATTTCATGGTATAACTCATCAATTTTATGCCACTAGAATTATTACAGCTTCGAATATCCCCTTCATTATAAATCGGTACCTCGGTACTTCTCCATTCATCCGGTGTTTTACTTGTGCTCATAATCTTATTAAATAGCTTGTCACTGAGCTAACACATAGTTCCTAAGCTCTTCAAACTTCTATTAGGATTTCATATGCACCTCGTGCCTTGCATACTTCATTTTCTTTAGCACTGCTTTCTACTTTGAACATCATAACTCTTATATATGTATCAAAATTGGAGCTGTGGTGGATACTGTAGTCTTCAGAGACACCAATACTATTTCAACCAGCCATTAAGAGTAAGAAAACTGGTTGTAGGACATGGAAAGGGACTAAGAATGTAGACAAGCTACAATGGTATAAATTAGCCAAAAAAAGAAACTAAGATACTTGTGGAAACAGAAGAGGTGCAGATATATGAAAATATCTGTATAATAATCCAGGCATAAAGAAGGGGAAAAACTATCAAGCCAAACCCAAACGAAGCAAAGAAAGAGTGGAGAAGACACTTCAAGCAATAGCGCTCTTTAGCCAATGTCACCAAAATACACAAGTCAAATATATACGAAAAATAAAGATTTCTAAAGTAAAGGAACTTTTAAGGATGATGAGAGTAGACAAGGCACAAGGCCCACATGAAGTCCAAACAGGAAGTGGGAAAAAGCTCAGGAATCAATACTTTATCTTGGCCATCCAAGCTGTATAAATTTATGGGCAAGAGGAAAATGCCAAATGAATAAAGAATTTATTGCTTTCTTTTTCAATTAACGAACATAAACCGAATAGCTTCATACTATATATTAAGTTACCAGATCCCATCAAAAGCAGTTGATTAAATGCTAATACACAGCCATTAGAAACATTCTGGGGGTGAATATTATTCGTTCTTTGTTCTTTAGAGTACAGACTAAAATATTTAACGTTGTGTTTCAATAACTTTTATATCAAAAATATAAATGTTAACACATGAACAGCTTTCCTCTAACCTCCCAAAAGAAAAGATTTTGTCCAGGTAGTAGTGTAACACAATAGGGTTTAAAATTTAGAAGTGAAGAAACTTCTCCACAAGAATCTGTAGAAGTGTTAGCATACTTTTACCTCTTTCTCAATCCATGCATCAGCACATGAATCACCAGAGAATACTACATCAATCCTGCAAAACATTATTGGAAAGCGAAGCATGAGCCAGTTGATGGGACACAACAATGATCTATGATATTCATAATATGCCTCCAGATTTACTCATAAGTCATAATTACCATTTCTTTAGCTTGTCTTCACAATATTATACACTGTAGTCGTTACAATTTTTCTAGGTCAACAAATAATTCATTATCAAAGAGGGAGAAGAAAATAGAAGAGCCCCGAAAGTGGGGTAGAGGAGAAAATGGACAAGAACTACCAAAGTGGAAATAATTGGAAGAAATTCCCAATAAGCAAAATATGCCTGCTCCTTGAGGAGTCAATACTAGAGTAGAAGAGAGCTGAAAGCTTGGCCTTGAAGCTGAAAGAGATGCAACTACAAATCTGTTTGATGAATAGGGAAAATTATAACTTCTGTCTGAGACACAGCCAGCTTTATTTATGATACAAAAGAGAACAAAAAGTGAACATTCATGGATGGTTACAAAACAGAATTACCCCAACCAATAATTCTAACCTCATACCATACTGCAAAACTCCCCCTCAAGGTGGTGCATAGATATCACACAAGCCCAACTCTAACACAGAGAATTAAATGAATCACTATTTAACCCCTCAGTAAAAAAATCATCCAAATTTAACGAAGGGTGTGCCTATCAGTCCCTGTTCTAGCTTCTGATGCAGGACCAAATTGAGCAACTTCTTTTTTGAAATCAACCGAGGTTGACATTGACATATACAAATCTATTGTTTCCCATGGACGATCTATTTAGGTCTACATGTTGAAATGTTGTGGACAAAACTGCCTCAATCACGATCTCTCTTGCTGCAGCAGAAGATGTACACACACTAGAAAAGAACAAGGAGAGAAGGCCGGAGGAGTCTCCAGCACCACTACTCCAATGCTTAAGTTAGAACTTGCCCAAGTCAATAGAGGGAATTTGACAGCAGAGTAATCACAATGGATTCAGCATGTCATTTTACCCTAGGATCATTGGTTTATAAAGGCCTTAGCTTAACTATGAGTTACCTTTATTCCCAGAGAATTAGATCAAAATGTATCCTAACATGCTTGGCTCGGTAATGAAATTATACGGAATTGGAAGTTGATCTATGTAATAGATATAGATGCCAATCCTTTGGTGAATCCTGGTCTGTGAGAGGGTGGTGAGATATTTATTCGTGGAGTTGTATCTAGCAAGTGCCTGTTGAGGCATGCCATACTATGACCATGGTAGAAGATCTTGCTCTCGAGCAAAATCGCCAACGTGAAAAACCGAGATCTTGACCATCTCGATAAAGATAATGCAATTTTTTGGCGTCAAATCGGTGGCCCAACTCAATGGGGTTTATGGTCCTAATTGGGATGAAACTTTGTGTATTTAGCCTATTTAAGGCCTTTTAAACACATTGGTGGCCTTGGATTTGTCAGAAAACAACCTTAAGCATGATTTCTAAGTCAACATAGTGTAAAAACCTAAAGGTTTTAAAATTAGGGAATTCAAGGTTATACAACATGTAATATAGAACCTTTAAGGCATACAAACAAAAAACAAATGTATCAAATGCATCAAATAACCTAAATGTCATCAAAATTCCATCCATATGAGTATCACAATCTCAATTTTCAAGAATAGAATAATAAAATTATACAAGATTAGAAGTTTTATATAAGTCATTAAATCATAAGTTCATAAGATAAGCAGAGAATGATTGATCTTCCTTCGACATTGTAGATGTGCTAAGAGTAGTTGCAAGTGAAAATCCAACCGAAATCCGCAAAAAAAAAATCGTAAAAAATTGAGAGTTCCAAGCGAGATGGCGAGATCCAAGGAGAGAAATAGCAAGATATGGTGAGATATAGCGAGATATGGCGAGATCTCGAACGAAATATCCAAACTCTCTACTCTTGATCTCCATCTCCTCTCGCTTCTTTGAAAAAGCGAGATAACTCGCGAGATCTCCCACCATGACTATGACTATACGCGCCTGAAGTGGAGAATATCTATGACTGTGGTGCATTCAACCAGGGTTTGAGATCTTGGTCTCAAAAGTGATGTAAGTCCCTCAAAAAAATAAACTTTTCAAACCATGATCTTGGCAACTGCTTCAAACCCATAGATGGACATGCGAAGTCCACACACTTTAGTAGATTCCCCCCGAGCAACAAACCCAAGAGGTTACTCCATATAAACTTCTTCAGCTAAGTCTCCAAACAAAGAGGCATTTTTAATATGTAACTAACAAGAGGTCATTCTAAATTAGCTATCAAAGACATCAAAATATGCATAGAATTCAAACAAGCTATTGAGGAGAAAGTCTACAAAAAAAAACCACATCTTAAGTCTGAGTATACCACTTGACAATCATCCGCGCTTTGAGGCGCTCTACAGATCCATCAAACTCATACTTAATCACAAATACCCAACGACATTTTACAATATCCTTACCAAGAGGCAAATCCACAAGAGTCCAACTATCCCTAAAGCGTAGAGCCTCAATTTCAAACTCCACAACAGCTTTCCAACCCGGATCAAAGAGAGCCTCAGTGTACGTAAACGAAACAATAATAGAAGACAAAGAAGAGGTAAGGGTACGAAAGTGAACTGACAAGTGAAGAGTAGTAACACAATGATAAATAGGATACACCACAAACGTCAAGAACAAAAATGCTTACCTTTCCTCAAAGCAATGGAAAGATTTACAAGATTATCGGATGGTGGAGGAGAACCTATAGAAGAAGTGATATCGACTGTTGTACCATCAAACAGTTTTTGTTTCTTCCGCCAATGATAGACTATTACCGATGGAAATTGAACTAGCACCTCATCCGGGCCACGAAGTACAATGGGTTCTTTAGGAATTTCACAATCTAGTTCTCCCTCAGGCATCTCAGAAGGAAACAATACAACTGCAAGTAAAGAGGGGTCAAACCAATCATCTTCAAACAACTTATTAGGGTCATAATACGATGTATCATAAAAGGTCACATCCGCTATGATGAATTGACGTTTGGCCAAAGGGTCAAAAACTTTGTATCCTTTTTGGTATCCAAAATAAGCTAAAAAAAGCACCTATGAGCTTTGGTTGAAAACTTATCCTTTGGATGGTGTAAGACATGCACATAAGATACACAGTTAAAAACTTTACGTGAGACAGAAAACAAAGGTACGTCCAGATACACAACTCGAAACGGCATTTCATCTTGCAACACTAAAGATGGCATTCAATTTATTAAGGTACAACATGTAAGGACAGCATCACACAAATATTGCATAGATGCACTCATATGGAACATAAGGGACTCTGCTACTTCTAACAAGTGCCTATGTTTTTGCTCGGCTCCACCTTTTTGTTGTGGTGTGTATGAGCAACTAGATTGATGAAGAATACCTTTAGAAGAAGATAGATCAAAAATCGCATTTTCCATATACTCCAAAGCATTATCCGTACAAAAAATTTTAACAAATGTATAAAATTGAGCAGAAATTTCAGCATTAAATCTGTAATAATTTTAAAACTTCACTTCGATCTTTCACTAAAAATAACCAGGTAAATCTGGAAAAGTCGTCGACAAAAATGATAAAATGATTAAATATTGAAAACCCAAATGATTAGGGATACGACAAGGTCCCCAAACATCCGAATGTACTAAAAAAATAAGCTTGTACTTCTAGGTTCACTTCTAGTGAGAAAACATGTCCTATGATATTTACCTAAATTACATGGCTCACTAAATTGACTTAACATCCTTGCAATCAAGAACAACCAAATGAACCAATCTAAGCCTACTAGGAGAAAGATTAGCCAAATGATAGTGCTAGTACAATGGCGACATAGTGTACGTCTTTGCAAGCGAAGTGTCAAACTTAGTCAAATAGTACAGTCCATCTGTCTCAATTCCTCCATCAATCCTCCTTCTAGTCAGAAGATCCTGAAATTTAAAAAAAGAAAAAAATGAAAAAAACAACACAGGACGGCTTAAGCAATAGTACTATCAGAAATAAGATTTACAGGAAATTGTGGAACAAATAAAACAGAGGAAAGGTTCAAATTTGGTATAGGGGATACACTCCCGTGGTTGACAACGGAAGACTTTTCACCATTAGACATAACAATAGGAGTAGGGTTAAGAAACTTAGACAAATTTGAAACCGTGGATGAAATATTTGTCATATGTTCAAATTCCCTAGAGTCTGCAATCTAGGAATCCGAAGCATAAGCCTTAGTAGATATACCTGTATGGGCAAGATTGGTGATGGATGTATTTTGACTATGCTCTAACTATTGTAGAAGCTTAAGGATTTGAATGAGGTCAACACTAGGAGAAAATGAACTTATAAACGCCACCGAGCATATACAAATGAGTAGTCATTGGTATTCACTCCAGTCGATGTTGTCATATTAATATAGTTTTCTGCCCACTCCGGCTGGCCATGTTAGTCCTTATAATTTTCTCCTATATGATTTTGCTCACCACAGTAAGAGCACACTCGATTTTCTTTTGTTAAATGTGGAGAGGGAGTTCGACCTCCTGCCCTTCCTCTTCCTCAACCACTGGCTCGTAAATGTGAGGGATAAGAGCCGTGGCTTGCAACCATTGCTGAATTCTCCTTGCTTCCTTGTGCATCCTTTTGTCAACTAATGCATAATAACCTGTAGAAAGCACCACTCAAGATAGGTACAATTTCAGATGTCAAAATTGGACTTTGACTTGTCAAAAATTCCGGATCCAAAGCACCCAGGAATTTTGAAACATAGAATTCAGCCTGTTATGTCTTTAAATTTCCAGATTGGTAGTAAGGGGCCATTGTTGATGCAGTTCTTCAACTAATTCTTTAAATCCACTATAATATTCCATCAAAGAGTGACCATTCTGTGAGTAATTGAACATCCGATCATATAAATCATAAATTTGTAAAATATTTTTCTCTTAACCAAAGGAATTGTGCAAGTCCTCCAATGTCTGCTTAGATGTGTCATAAAACATGATGTTATTTGCAATAAGGGAATCAACACTATTCCAAATCCATACCTTTACAACAGCATCTTCACGAGTCCACATTTCATGCACGGAAACAATGGTTGTATCGTTCGAATCAACCTCAGGACAAAAAATTACTTTCTAATTTGGTAGAACACCTAAACTTTCTAATTTTGTAACAACTTTTACTTCAAGCTAGTACTTTCTATTTTGGAGACAGCTTGCACTCCAAGACTCCACAATTCTGTTCCTAGAACTTCAAACCACCACGACTTGTTCCCCAAGCAATTACTTGGCTATCGCAACACAATGCTCCTTGGGTGAAATTAGCAATGTCTACTCTAGCATCTGTGATCTGTCTCATACCAAATACTTGTTAATGGGGCTGCCCGTGGCACAATCATTCCTACCCATGGGGTTCATCAAGCAGATCCATTCTTACCAGCCTAGTTCATTTTGCGCTCGCACGCATTGAGACCCCCTGGCGGTACACTTTCTTTGGTTTCAGATTCAGTCAATCCATTAACATTTATGTGGCGTATGGATCTGTTATGTTCTGAGAGAATGCAACGCCACACTTCAGATCTCCTTGCCTCTCTTTCATCGCCCAGATGTGCTGGTCTGGGATGGGGGGCTGCAAATGGTATTTTTACAGTAAAAAGTGCATTCAACATGTTGTCTTCTTCTGCTGCAAAATTGACTCATACGCACCAAGCTTCAGCGCCTATAATCCATCATTGGCAGCTCGTCCCAACTGATGTGTGGAAGGGCTATATGGCGATGTAAAACTACACCAAAAATACATCATTTATTATGGAGGGGGTGGGCAAATGCTTTCGCAACATGGGCTGAGCTGAGTCCTCCAAATATTGGAGTTGATCCTCACTGTCGTCGCTGTAGTCTTCTTGAAACTCCATCGTATGTGTTCTTGGAAAGTGACTACGCCAGATTAGCGTGGTTCAGGAGTAATAATAGCATTGCCAGAGCAGGTTTTCTTCAACATAACCTAGTGGATTGGACACTCGGTTGGCAACGCCTACAGCAACAATGAAAACAAGGGGCTCCATTTCAGGTATCCCATGCAAGCCTTCTAATCTGGTACCTTTGGATTACACATAAGAACTTGGTATTTGGACAGCGGGGGGACCTGATGAGATATCACTGCAGCATAAGGCCTTCCAAGAGTTCCTTTCCACCCAGCCTTGTTTAAAACCACCAGTGGCTCAATCACAAGTGCAGCGACAGATGTGGAGTCAACCACCAAAGGGATTATTTAATTGCATTACAGATGCAGCATTTGGTGAGAGGGCTGGACATACAGGTGTGGGTGTTCTATTCCGAGGGGATTCAAGTGCTATAGTCTTTGGCATTTCATTGGTTCAGTACGGTAGAGGTGTCATACATGAAGAGGCAGCAGAACTTAGATATGGGCAACAGCAGAGGGCTGGTAGTGGATTGGACCAAGCCATTCTTGAGACAACCAGTCTTCGGTACACCATGTTCTACAGGTTGCACCCACATTTTATCTAGTGTGCTGTTGGACAATATCTTTGATTTGCAGCGGCTGTTCATAAGTTGTTCCTTTAATTATGTTCCAAGGGATTCCCTGGCTCGGAGGGCTTTGTCATTGACAAACACGACATTGTAGCCCATTTCCACTCCACGGACACGGGATCTCTCGGATGTTCCTGTACCATGGGCTTAGCTTGTTGTTCCTAAAGGCTTTCTTTACCGCAAAAAAAAATAATAATAATGACAATGATAATAATAAAAACAACAACATAATAAATTAAGACAGACACAGAAATCATATTAGTACCAGCCAATGTCTCCTGTAGAGGACCACTAAGTTTACTCCTTCCCATCAATAAGATGCTACTTCTCAAAATAAATTAAATGATTAGCAGCAGACCAAAATGATAGGCAACTTTCCTGGAATCAAAGGGAAAATTCTGCACCAGCTCTCATCTACACATGTAAATAGCAAAAATTTACTGGCAAAAAGGACAATCTTAGAAGTTTTAAGACCAGGGAAGGAGCAATTGATGTGTTTGTAAAGAAGCAGTACAAAAATAAAACACAAATATAACAAATTAAGACAGATACATAAATTAGGCTGACATAGCAGTACCCGGCAAATGTCTCCTTGTGGGTTGGGAGTCCAGACATCATAGCGTCAAAAACCACAACCACTTTCACCTCTGTAATATTTCATGAAAGGATGGAATGAGGCAACAAGAACAACAGGTAAAGAATTACAAATCAACTGTACCAGTTTAATTCCTGAAGCAAATAGATACTTGGCTATTACACAACTTCAGTGAAACTCTTAACAAAGCAATCACAGACATTCCCCAATTAAGTGGGCTTACAAACTTGGGAATAAGATCTGAAGTTCAGTGATGTCATCAATATGCATGCACTCTGTGCTAACCATGGTCCCTAACAATGGCCACACTAGGCATCCATGTAAGGCACAATATGGAAGTAGAGATCAGAAGGTTTGTGACACTTAAGCAAAAGGAAACCTAATGCCAAGTAGTTAATGATCCCTCGGCAATTACTCCTGAGATTTTGGGTGCGAATTCACTGTTGTCTCACCAGTACATTGGTTAAAAGACTTTAAATCATATTTTGCTTCTAGGAATATAGCAGTTTAGTTCTTCCAACAGGAGACCTGAAACAATAAGACAGGTACCAAGGTGAAACAAACATATGCTCCACACTCAAATCCAACTATGCTAAAAGAATACTGTCCAATTTGAGGGTGGTGAGGGAGGGAGAAATATTGCTTAAAGATACCTTACAACTGTGAGAACATTGCGCAAGAAAGGAGAAAAACTTCAGCCAAAAAAAGTTGATAACCACATAATAATAATTGCAAATGTAAAAAATGGGCAATTTATTAAGAAAAGGAACTCATTTTATTACTATACACATGGTAAAAATAACAAACTACACCTTCAAATAATAACGGGAAGCTGTGGAAAAACTAGACTTATGCAAAAACAACTACACCAAAAGGCCCAAGGCTCACTGGGCCTTTTGTAAATGATTAGTTCCCTGGAAAATGTACATGTCATTACATGATTTGTCAAAACTTGCTTGTGAAATACATAAACATAACCTTGCAGCAAACTGAACGTTATCAGTTCATCAATAAGCTTTTGACGAGCAATATCGAGCCTTCCATTCATAAAATGCTTCTTCAATTTCATCCAATATCCACAGACATTGTACCCATCAACAAGCAAAACTGGGACTGCATTGTCCACACCCTGGTTTGTACTGTCAAATGAGAAAGACTGAGAGATGGAACATCATCCTTCACATGAAAGATCACATTTAAAGGACCTCTCAAGAGATTAGCATTAAGCAATTTACTATAGAAAAATAGGAGAAAAAAGATAGAAAAATTACTAGTAAAGTGTCATGGTGGGGTCCCTATAGAGGTCCACATCATCTGGATGATCCTCCTTCTGCACCTTCTTTCTACGGTAACTAGTAGCAGGCTTAGGTGTATTGGACTTTCGTCTTTGAAAATCCTACAAGATTTTTGCCACATAAAATGTAAATTTGGGATTTCAAAGCAATTACCTTCATAATGGCGAGTGACATACCCTCCACAACCTTAAAAACTGCAAATTCTGCTTGACATTTGATGTTATCCGTGGAGGAGTTGGATCAGAACCCTGAACACCAAAATTTATCAGAAGTCATATGAAGCGACACAATCTCACATCTAAATATTAATCAAAGATTTGTTATTTCTATCCAACCATAAATTAAAAGAAGATAGCGTAGTAACCTAAAGTTATCTTGACGAACAAAGAGGGCGAAGAATATTGGGGATCATACAAGTGACTTCTGTACAGATAAGCTAAATTCAATTATTTATAAGAAGGTAGGTGCTTAATACATGTTACAGTTGCCCCAGTCTCAAAATTACCAAAATTGCAAAAGAAGAAAACCATAATTGTCAAAGTGGCAAGCAACCAAAGCGATTGGGGCTCCGTCTAGGCGATGAGGTGACAAAGCGGCGCTTAGGCGGCAATAAAGCGACTAAAGCGGTTGGGTCAAAATTTTTAATACAAATACTTTTTATAATAAGCTAAACAAACATTCAACAATCACATTCAACAATATTATTCATATATAGTTTAGTGAAATTATTTTACAATTTATTTTTTACATGACTTTTTTCTTAAATATATATGAATAATATTTGAATTCGAATCAGAATTGATGTATCCATTTTTTCCTTTTTTTTACCAAATAGTGCCGACATGATAATTAATAGATCTCATTATTCCGATTTCCAAGTCATTGTTTATTTAATGATTCATTGATTATCGATGTTGAGTATGGCTCATGCTTCACATTCTGTTGCCGACAGGCACTTTGAGACTCAGAGTTAATTTGCAAATTGGGCCTCGATTCCAAAATGACTCACCTACATAAATTTATATATGGCTTTCAGAACAAATTATGATTAAAAAAAAGTAATAAAAAATAATATGTTACAAATTACAAAATGTAAAAAAAGTGGTTGCTTTAGCGTTTAGGTGGCAATAAGGCGTACAAGGCGGTAAAGCGGTAGAGCCTAGGCGAAAAAGCAGCCAAAACTCAGTTTGTCAATTAAGCGGTGAAAAATTAGACGGCTTAAAAACCGCTTTGCCGCCTAGGCATCGCTTTGACAACTATGAAGAGAACAGAAGATTGAGGAGGAAGAAGAAGAGAATGAAGAAGAGGGGAGAGAGGTTGCACATGATACTCTCCCCCTCACGTAGCACTTTATTAATAGCAAAGTAACTAATCCAAGTCTAGCATTTATTTCTGAATTGAGTCACAGGTTTCTAAGGCTAGACTAGAAACTAAAACTAGACTAGGGTTGCTTGTCAAACAAATTAGAAAAAATACAAACATAAACCAAAATTGAAAGTAATCTCATAATCCAATAAGTATAAGCAAAGGAAATAAAATAAAACCTGGGACAGAATAAAATCATACATCCTAATCTAAAGTGATAAAGCACACATATCTTAACACTTCCCCTGAAGCTGGAGTATGCACATATCAAAGGCTTGAAATTAGAAAAATAGGAAAATATGCTAAAAACGTCATAATCTTCAGGCAAGCACAAGCAAACACCAAAAAAAACTGAGAGAACTTTGCCCAGGAGATAATCAGAGCAAGTAGCAACTTGGATAAATGGTCTTCACATCGAACAAATCATCCAACAATGAGAACAATAGGCAGCAGTGAGCATGAGTGACATCCATAAACATAGCAGCAACAATAATATCAAAAGCACCATCCAAATAATGTCAATAGTAATTAGTAGCAATTGTCTCAAAATGTAGCATCTCCAATGGCCTTATCACATAAGGCGGGTAGTAAGCAAGAATCTCTCCATAAGAGAAGATAAAGTGCAGCCACAATGTCCACATGAGTGGATAAAAAGTGGAACTCCAACTTCCACACAATTAGATAGTGCAACTTCAATGTCGGCACATAGTACAACTCCAATGTCCGCACATAAGGTCTTCACACAACGGTAAGTAATAGATAGTAGGTAGTAATTCTACTCAACAAAGGTGAAATAGAGCCACAAACAAAGGTCTTCATAAGTCAAATATAGGCTACTATGAGTTTGTAAACCAAATAGGTAGTATAGGTTACGGCAGAACAAGTAGATAATAGGCAACATAGGTTACTACAAGCCATGGTTTGAAAACTCGCAAGATCTCGACTCAGTTTCTTAAGAAACCAAGAAGAGTTCCAGTGTGAAACTAAGAAATACAAGATCTCGGCTGAGCTCATTGCTCAACCTATATTTCAGTAACCCTACCCTATAAACAAGCCTAGTCTCGATCGAGATTGAGTCATCCCGACTTGATCTCAACGTCTCTCGTGCCTATGTTGTTTCCTCTAGCAAAATTTGTGGTTTTTGCCGGAATTCTCATGGGAGTCTTAGTGAAGACATGACACGCCCCTGGGAGCAAGACATGTAGAGGAAAGAGAGGAGGGACCACAACCAACTGCTGCTGGTGGAGGGATAAACAAGGGGGATCGTGAAGAATGGGAGCGATTATTTAGTGGGGAAGCTTAGGGCATAGGGAGTGGCCTTGAGTTGTATCGAGTATCGACTCTCATGTCAATCTTTGATCTATCTACTTTGGTAGGTCCCAAGGTACTACAGAGCTGTGTTGGGTTTTAGGTTAATGTGATGGGTTGGGCCCATGGGGGTTTAATGTGAATCCAATTCTAGGGTTAGAGTTTCTTGGCAAGATTCACCCAAAAATCTTCGACTTACTGAGCATCTTTCTCCTAAGTCATTGAATGGAATTGAAACAATTAAAGGTGAGCGAGAAAATTGGTTAGTCAATAGGCTGTAAATAAATTGGCTATGGGGTTTAATGTGAATCCAATTCTAGGGTTAGAGTTTCTTGGCAAGATTTGCCCAAAAATCTTCCAACAAACTAATGGTCAAACCTAGGTGGGAAGGACAATTTCGTTAAATATTGTAGGAAGAACAAGGAGATAAAATTGGGATAAATGGGTAGGGCTTCGGTAAGATTGGTTTAATAAAACTGAATAGGATGGAATAGAAATAATAGAGAAGGAAAGAAGGATGAAGATCTAAATATGAGATAGATCTTTCAAAATCTTTCTTGAATCTTTCCTTCTCTTCTCTTTCTTTCTTCCTTGTTTATTTTCTCTTTTTCCTTCTTTTCTTCCCTTTCATCTTTCTTTCTTTTCGATCTTTTTTTCTTCTTTTGTTTTCTACCTTTTTCTTTCTATTTCAGATCTGTCACAAGGCAGAGAGAGGAGAGAAAGAAAGTTCAAGAGAGAAGACGGGGTGGGGGTTAATGCAAAGGTAGGGGAGGGTGGGGAAATAGCTAAACTGGATCATCACCCCGTCAGGGGAGCACTCTATGCTCCCCGACGGCTTTACCACCACAAATCATGTGGTACGTATAGGTAAAAAATAATAAAATAAAAAATAAAAAAACCCATCACCCAACCCCTGGGTCCCCCTGTATTTATGGTGGTAAAGCCGTCGGGGTGCACAGAGTGCTCCCCCGACGGGTAGCTGATCCGGACTCGGCAAAGTCGTGAGGGCCTAGGGAGGGAGCTAGGGCCTGCCGGTGTTGGGGGGGGATGCTGCTAGGGTAGGAGGTATGTCAAAGACAGTGTAATGTCTCCCAATGGGTATAACATTCACGGCTGACCGGGGATCTATCTGTATTCTGTACTCTTGCTTGGGAGCGCGATTTCCCTACATAGCCAGTGATGTATATCGGGCGATTGTTCTTCATCTTCCCAAGAAGCTGATCCTCATCCAAATAAGGATATATTTGCCACTCAACCCCTGCATAGCGACAGCGTGGGGGGGGGTTGGGTTTCTGGGTTGCGCAGACAATGAGGAAGGAGAAGGAAGAAGAGAGAAGTGGAGGCAGGGGTTGGGGAGGGGAATTACTCACTGGATTGCTGGAACCTCTTGAAGAATGCTTGCTGGATCTGTTGATGGCTGCTGTTGAAGATGACTGATTGCTGGAACTTAAAGAATTACTGCTGTAGTTGAAAACTAAAAATCCGCCAAGGACCCCTCAAAGAGACCCCAACTTGTTTTCCCACAAGCAAAATTCAATCTTTATTCAATGCAGACCAAAGCTTACATCCATGTGTTGGCCTATTTATAGCCTTACATCAAAAAAGAAAGAATTTGTCTCAATTCTTTCGCTCAAATTGGGAGACTGTATCTTGACTCAACTAGACTTAGAAACCAACTTAACTAGGGTTTCGTTTAAGAGTTAGGTTACCCTTTTACAATTAATTAACAACCACCTAAATAAGTTCTTTTCTAAATAAAAGAATGACTTATTTAAAGAGCCTTCTTAAGAAAAAAACTCCTTACCCAAGTAAACCACAATCACTAATAAAGACAATTTCCAATTAAAAACAAACACCTAAAAGATAGGAACTCTTCTTGTAAAAGAGTCTTATCTTATCTACAACTTATCCAATTGAAACAAACTCAAACACAACTCAATAAAATGGACTGGGACTCTTCTAATCAAGCTGAAATTCTGGAATTTAGATTCCAAAAGTAAAATAGGGTCAAAAATACCCAAATTATCTCTAAAGTAGGGTTCGGCCAGCTTGCTTGGCTGGGTCTCGGGGCCCACTCTGGGGTTAGGCGAGGGGGGGCAATCCGTGTTTGCATCAGGTTTCTTAGGATACTTGACAACCCCTATCTTGGCATCAAAGACAGGCAAGGCCATCATCCAACCCAATATAGCAGGCCCACGCAATCTGACTTCATTGTGTAATTGAACCCTAATTCCTCAAGCCCTTTGATCATCGCCTCTAAACCTTCCCCCTGTCCTGAGCTTTGGCAGCCGCAGTGAGTGTGCCAAACCACTCTCTATAGTCTACGGCTATACCATTCTGGCCGAGGGTTATCACCGTTTCTTGAGGCACCTTCTTCTGCAATGAGCAACACCTTTGTCCTATAGCCACTTTCAACCCAAACCAAGAACGAATAGGATCCTCCAAATTGACTATGATTTTTGGCAATTGGGACTTGAGTCCCACCATCTTCCCTCGCATCAGGTACATGCACAACTTAACCCTAAATTTCTGGTTATTCTTCTCTTCTTTCTCCATGAGTCCATGTCTTGAACTATGGAAGATAATTTTGAATCGAGGGCAAACAGTTGCCCTTTGAGTTCCCCCACAGTAGTTGCTAGGTCTTCACTCTCCCCTCTATTCTTCTTCCGACCAATCCCTAGTTCACTTTCACATGACAGCTGTAGGTTTATGGGTGAAATCGAATTTTGCTTGGCAGCTGGAACTACTACTCCAAGCAGCGAATGGTCAAGATGAAAAGTCGGGTCTCTGATTAAATTGTCATCGTAGATTTTGCCCATGTGCAAGAAAAAAGAATTTTAAGTGAGAACAGACTCGGCTCAGTTCGCACAGTTCAGAACGAACCATTACAGAAACAAAACTCTATTTGAAAATAAAAAATAAAAAAATTCTGTCTTCTTCCTTATCGATTGGAATGCAAAGAACCACAGAAAATCAAGAGGGTTTGCCTTAGAAATAAACCCCCTACGGTTTTGGAATTCACTGGCACCTTGATTAATTTCTGAGTATTGCTCGATCACTAGAGGAAATTCTTTCAAACATCGCATACCAACATCTTTGGCATCATTAAGCAAGCATTAAGAGTCGCTGCTACGGACTATCCAAAGGAGTTCTTGAGCAGAAGGATGGAGTTTGCGGAGAAACTACATGTCTTCAAATACCGGTGCTCTTCTGATGAGTCGACGGAAGAGGAGGAGAAGATCAGTTACACAACCAGCAGTGATTTAAGCAAAAGAAAGAGTGTAAGATCCAGTAGTGACAGTAATTTCATGGGTTCATCTGATACGAAGAATTCTGGTAACACAAAAGTTTTAGTTGTGGCTGAAGAAGAGAAGCTTAGAGCCACTACGGAGGAAAGATAATTGACATACTAGAAGAATGTCTGAGAGATACTCCATAAATTAATCAAGGTGCAGTGAATTCCAAAACCATAAGGGTTTATCTTTAAGGCAAACCCTCTTGATTTTCTGTGGTTCTTCGCATTCCCATTGATAAGGAAGACTACTTTTTTTATTTTTTACTTTCAAATAGAGTTTTGGTTCTGTAATAGTTTGTTGTGAACCGTGCGAACCGAGCCGAGTCTGTTCCCACTTAAAGTTTATTTTCTTGCGCATGGGCAAAATTTACGATGACAATTTAATGAGAGACCCAACTTTTCATCTTAACCATTCACTGCTTGGAGCAGTGCCACGTAGGCACCTGGCCAAGCAAAATCTGGTGAAATCAGGTTCGACACAAGTTGCAGCCCATTCCAAGTTTCCTAATCCATCCAAACCCGTCATCTAACAAGAGTATCTCTAAATTTTGCCCCAGGTAAAATTTTCCTGTTAAACCCATACCTAACCTAATTTGGAACCAGTTAAAACCATCTCATCAACTACAACACTGATGATAAAGAAGCCTAATTGAGATCCCATAACCATAACCTTGCTCTATACCCTACCAGAGCCCAACCTAAGTTGGCCATTGAAAAAATAATAGCAATAATAATAAGCATTTTGCGGTAACCCTTCACCTAATTGTTTCAGTGGCAGTGGCTGCAAGGCATATGGTTTCTTACTCTTAATCTGAATGAAGTCTGCTGAACAAAATGCATTGTGATTTCCTCTTTAGTGGATGCACCAAAGTATGAACCGAGTTCTCCAAAAGGCTTTCTTCAAAGAAAACTGAAGTCTTCTAATTACAGACAAGGGAACTCAATGGTGAATCATGGCATCTAATAGAATCTTACGGATGAAATGTTGAAACATCGTATTAAATACAATGGATCTCAAAGGTAAATTAATTATCTCGGAACACGACTGATTTGCACAATCTGTGATTTATCTTAGTTCACGAACTCTCATTGAAAGGAATAAAACTACAAGTATGAGTAAACCAGTGCGAAATATGGATAATTTCTGCACTTCTGGAATTTTCTTCCTTAAATTAATAACGATCTTATCTTAGCTCTAGGGAGAGAAAAATTCTAGTACCGTAATGTTACAAATTACAATGACAGCAACAGATCACAAGTACCTTAATCAATTTCTGAACATCTAGTTCCTACTCAAATAAGACAACCTAAATAATAAATAATGAAAAACGAAAATAAAATCTTCCAATTATGAAAATAACGCAAACAGACTCTGGTAGGGTTTCGAAGATACGGGTTACGACAAGATGAAGAAACAAACCTTATCAGAACCTGTGTCGGATGTCCGGCTTTTGGCCCTGACGTTCGCTGATAATGAAGACGAGAGTGCAGAACAGGAAGGAGGTGGGGAGGGGGAAACTACGGCCAATTTCATCGGAACAGCGAACAGGTTTTCTCTTTTAACAGCAAAAATATATATGTATATTAAGAAGGGGACACACAAGTTTTTTTTCTTTTTTCTTTTTTTTTTTTTTTTTTTTTTTGGGTAATAAAGGGGACACACAACTGAAGTTACAGACAAAAGATATCCTAGCCAAGAAGTTGAAATGGGCAACAACGCCCTCCAATTGACTCAGTCCGTTCCGAAATCCGAACCGCAGCTGCAATCCGTTGGATTTTTAACGGCTCCGTTTCATCCGATTGACCGTTACATAGTGAACATATGTCTTATTCTAATCTTGTGGTTAATATTTTTTCATTCATCTCCAATATATTTTTTCTCGGCTCTCCGCTCTGACTTCCTTTTAAAAAAAAAAAAAATTTGAAATTTCTTTTTCCTTGGCCCCTGGTTTCATAGACCCTCCCGGTCTCTTTAAAAAAAAAAAAAAAAATTGAAATTTCTTTTTCCTTGGCCCCTTATTCCAAAGACCCCTTGAAGTAGAAGAAAAGAATAATAAAATTTTGTGGGGCGACCTTTTAAGCACTCCAATTGGTATTTATATTTGCCTTAAGCTCAAATGGATGGTTGGCTTGAGGTTAAATACAAGAGATGGATGTATTGGACTCATGCATTTGTGAAGTTGGATATGAAAGATTTTAGTGCAATCTTTGGCATGGATTGGCTGGCAGCTCACAAAGTAGCCATTTCATGTATTGATGGGGAAAGTTCGATTTCATTCCGTTGATGGCCTTGTTTTCGAGTTACTGGTGATGTGGGAAAACATCGCGGAGAAGACTATAGTGGTGGCACTCCAAACAAATGAACTAGTGGGGGTGCTAAACTATGGGCTTCCATAAGAGAAGAAGCTGTATGCGAAGTTTTCCAAGAGTAAATTTTGATTTTCGCAAGAAATGTTCTTGGGTTATGTTATAACTACGGATGGACTCAAAGTAGATCCAGATAAGGTCAAGACAATGGCGAATGGCATGTAACATCCAGTACCTGCATTTATTATTATTATTATTATTATTATTATTATTGTTATTATTATTATTATTTGGTAAACATTACTTCATTTAGATAACTAAAGAAAGTACAGACAGAATTGCATGAACACATAAGGTTCGAAACGAACCAAGGAGCAGAAAGTGACCAAAATGTCGTACGTGCAATAGACAGGGTCATCCAGGCTAAGGGCAGGGTCGAGCCCAAAAATGATCACGCCCAAAGAACCCTTAGAACAAATACTGTAACAACTACGGCAGCAAAAGAAAAACAATACGCCTCAAGGGCGGACATACAACACGCCTCATAGGGCGGACATACAACACCCTCATAGGGAGACATACAACCTGCATTTATTACTACATGACAGAAAAATGAGATTTCATTAGAGTTGAGAAACCATGCATATGTCTATACATTTCCGTCTTTTCCAGGTTGGGTTCGATAAAATGACAAACGGAACGTGGGAACATGGGTTATACCGAATTCATACCGTACCATGTACCGAATCGTTCCGTTTTTGTCATACCGATTTCATACCGAAATGTACCGACCATTTTTAAAATACTATTTTCATATCGTACCGTGTAAATCCAGTAAGCTATGGTTTTGGTATGACGGTTTAAAATGCGGTACCGTACCGTACCGAATTATCGATACCGTACCGTATTGATACCCTTAGCGCTATGTGATAATTGAGATAAAAGCTAGGGTTCATAACTAGACTGACACCATTAATACATTCATTTTTTTACCCAAAAAAAAAAAATCAAAATTTAAATGTGGAGGAACCAAAATACCCCTGAGGTTATTTAATACATTGTATTATATTTATCCCATTTTTTTGTATATATATATATATATTAACCATATAATTAATGCTTAATGCCAATGATCTCCTTTTTATTTTATTTTATAACAAATAAACGGGGTTTAGCAACCCTGAAAAAGAAAACTACTCAAGTATGCAAATCTTATCCGCCCGTAGGATCTCCTCCAATTATCTCTTTTTAAAACTATATATATGAATATAATGTATTAAATAATTTGAGGGACAATGTGGTCTTTTCATGTGTTTGAAATTTGAATATGCTTCAGCTAACGGTGTTATTTTGCTTAGACCCACAAGTAATATATTGCATTAAGGAGACTTAACATTAATTTATGGTTAACTAAGGTTGTGTTTGTTTGCTGGGAATAAAGGTGGGCAGGAAAAAAAATCTAAAAAAACAAAAATTTTAATTAAAATTTAAAAAGATGGTTTGTTTGATTGATGGAGGTGAGAAAGTTCGAGACAAATTTTTATAAATAAAATGAACTTGTATGGTGAGGTACTGACGTGGCATATTAATTTTCTCATCTCATGATTTTTTCAAAATCTTACAAAATAATTTAGGAGTGTAAACAGATCGGATTCGGATCGGAAGTGATATATCCATATCCGCATCCTATTATATTCGGACGGATTCAGATAATATCCTCTCGGTTTTCGGACGGATTCTGATTGAATACAAGTTTTCGACTACCTGTTTACATCTTTACCTTTTTATTTGTGAGGGTTAGGTACTTAGGTTTGAAATTTAATAATTTAACAACTTTGGTAGCTATTTTAATAGAAAATAGTCACATATTATATGCAAAAATTATAAAAATAAAAATAATAAATCTAAATAAGTAACTTAATCGGATAATTTTATCGAACGATTAATATTCGGTAAGAAAGGAGTATACCATATTCGCATCCTATTAATAATCGGACGGATTCGAATACCCTTAAACGGGATGCAGATGCGAATTCAGAACCGGATTTTGGTTATCCATTTACACCTACAAAATATGTTGAATTTTATAAAAAATGTAAAAAGCTAAAAATCTTTACAAAAAAAAACTCATATTTAATATTTTTTTTACAAAATTTATTCATTACTTTTATTTCTCTTTCATTCCATTACACGTAGTTTCAATTCTTTTTATTTTAAATTTTTGTTTTTCATGATTTATATGTAAAAATAAAAAAATAAAAGAGCCGATGGCCACTTTTAATCCTGACCGTTAGAACTCCTATCCTCCACCAAATGTACGACACCGCAGTATGAACCCTAAAAATGTCCGTAAATTCCGTACCGAAACAGCATTAACGGTTGGAAGGGAAAGGCAAACGCAAAGGCGAAGGTGACACCAAATCGCAGTTAGGAAGTAAGCTGTAGAGGATAGAAATGTAAAGGATAGAAGACGAGGAGGCGATAGGAAAGAAATAGGAACCCCAAGAAAAGCCGACGGTCAAATGGAAGGTATGAATGGTAATAAGAGGGTGGAAGTGTGCGTGACAGGGGCAAATGGATTTATAGGGTCCTGGCTTGTGTGGACGCTGCTGGATAAGGGTTACGACATCCACGCAAGCATCCTCCCAGGTAGTGACGTTTCGCACCTGTGGTCCCTCTTGCCCGGCGGACGCAGAGGAGAGGAGGGGCGGCTGAGGGTGTTCGAGACGGACATTCTGGACGCGGATGGTGTGTGGAGGGCTGTAGAAGGGTGCGCCGGAGTATTCCACGTGGCATCGCCCTGCACGCTGGTGGATCCAAAGAACCCGCAGCTGGAGCTGGTGTTACCCGCCGTACAGGGCACCCTCAATGTGCTGGAGGCTGCGAGGAAAGCCAAGGTCAGGAGGGTTGTGGTTACCTCTTCCATCTCCTCGCTCGTCCCCAATCCTTCGTGGCCCTCCTACCGACCTTTTGATGAGTCCTCTTGGACCGACCTCGACTACTGCAAATCTCGCCAGGTTCTTCTATCCTCGTTGGCTTTCACCACCTTCTTAACTATTGGCTGTTTGTTTTGCTTTAATCTCTGTTTTGGCATACTTAGGAAGACCGATCGTATATAACCATCATGATTGCTATTGAATTGAACTTTGAAGAATCTGATGGAAATCTATATGGGCAAACTTTCTTCGGTAACTGAGAAACCCTTTTCTAGACGCTTAATATATCTTTCAGATCTTCCAGGCCAAGATATTCCATTCCCAAGATCTTCTTAACCATTGGAAAAACCTCATATCAAGCATGAAGGTGTTGCCATTAATACAACAGAGATATATTAGGGTTACTTTGTGACTCACAAAGAAAATCCCATCATTTGTACTCATCACATCCCAATCATCGTGTTAGGTAATTGACCAATCCACCAAAAGTTGTGAAGCTGATGGAATGAGTCAAGTCATTTAACCTATTCGGTAGTAGGCTGGCCCAATCTTGCGCCCTTACGCTAGAGTGAGTCCCATTAGGCACATAATAGGAAGAAGCCCCGTCGGCCATGAAGGTCTAGTAGATGTATATTTCATGACCCTTCTTTACTCAGTCTTGAATTCTCAATTCATTAGAGTTACTATGGCTTCTCAGGTCCAACAGCCAACAGATAGAAACCATAAGGACAATATGTATGATATTTGACCATTTAAACTAGATAGAGAAGGAAACTTTCATAACTTTGTTCCTCCACATAGCATCATGTAATGGACTTACTTGTAATGAAGCAGAAACCACCAAGGATCCTAATTGACCTAAGAACAATTATAAGAGTCTTAACCGGTGAGTGGAATTAAAAATTTTGATAATAATGTTAAAATATAATTAGATATGTCTGATTATAGTTTATACTTTTTTTTGTAATCAATTCACAGAACTGTCATTGATGGATTTTTCATTCTATCACAGTCAGACAACTTTCACAAGATGTTGTCTTTGGGAAGTAAATTGCTTGTTGAGAGTATCTATTCCTTTTATAGTGGAGCATTGATATGTAGCTAATGTAGACATCAACCTTTGGTACACTGTAGACACGCAATGCATGATTTTGATTATAGGGACCTCTCTGGTATAAGGACAATATGGCTATTCAAGAATCCTGTTGCTCAATCAACCAACGTTATTTCATAGAAGAATCTCCTATGATCTTGTTCAAGGCACATACCATAGAAATGCTTGCACTTATCTTTTGTAAGCATATAGGTTGAATATACAAGGTTCCACCCTAAGAATACAATGTCCTATTCTGCCCTACGTGTGAACATCTTAAAATCATACCTAGGGCAACCATCAAATGTAAAATATCAATGCAAGTTAATAAACTCAACTAATATTGAAATGGATTTGATGGACTTACATACACTTATATCCAATATTCTCCAAGTTGTGCATTAGAGCGAGTGCCCACTAAATCTTAAGCTGCTCATTCTCAACATCTCTAATATATATATATATATATATATATATATATATATATATATATATATATATATATATATATTTTGGGGTGTAATCTTTGAGGGGTTTGATAAAATTTCTGCAGTCTCAACTTTAGCAATATTGATATTGTCATGCTGTGATCTCCATGACGAGATGATATTTGCATTACACATATTTCATACTTGTTTCTTTGATGTTCTCTTGGTTCCTTGAATTGGCTGGTCTCTCCTCTTTCACTTATTTATTTATTTTTGATAGATGGCTACAGTTCTCCTGTCCCGTTATCACCATATAACTGCATACTGTTTGCACTTGCTCAGGTACCGTTTGATGGTCCGTTAAAAATTTCCTCAACCATACACCCTCTCTGCCCATTTCTCAAGCTGCTAAATAGTCTGTTTCAGCAGTGGAGCATGTCAATGATGTTTGTTTGTTGGCTTCCATATGGCTGTACCCTTATCATGAATAGCATATCAGAGACTTACTTTGCTTCGTCACTATCAGTCTGGAAATTAGGATCCCTCTATCCCATGATTGGTAGACTCTCTGCATCATACACCAACATGGTTTGTAATCTCAGGTTCGGTTAAAGCCGATATTGATCTGGATTGATCAGGTGTGGTGTAAAATTGGGTTTTGCTGCTCAGAAAAATATAAAACTAGGTTGTGCATTTAATCTAAAATTAAAATAAACACGTATTGTAAATCAAGTCATGAATATAAATTGGAAGGGGGGGGTTGCATGCATATTGGATTGGGCAATCTAACAAATCGCCTGATCCAGATCCAATCCAATAATTTATTCAAGTATATCTTGCATATCAGGATCAGTCATGGCCAATATCCAACCTGATTTTATGATGTACTCATGTACCCCCAACAAATAATCTTTGGTCTATCTCAAGTATTTTATGATACACTTGACAATAGTTAAATGTTTTGGTTTAGGCTTTAACAGGTAAGGATTGACCAAACCATCAAAATGAGAATGTTTGTTGTGGCCCACAGCATCATATACATCAGACTTTCCACTGCCATAGTATAGGGAATGTTTCTTCATTGGCTCAGTATCCTAAAGGGTCTAAGGACGTTGTGACTTGGAACGGGTGATGCGTCTGAAAGGAACACTTTTTTCTTATAACTGTGCATTCTTGACATTTCCAGACATTGTCAATATAGTTGAATTGTGATTATCCCAACATCATATGCTTGATGCCAAATATATGTCTTGCATCTATAAGTCTTCCAGTTATACATACTCGATCAACAATATGTGATCAGCATACAAGACTAGGAAGCCTGTTGTAGCTTTCTTGTGTTCAGATGGCTCATCCATGGTTTAATTGTTATTTTAAAACGGAGCTTCCAAATCCTTAATTCTTGTTTGGGTCCATAAATGAATCATGATAGGTTGCATAAGAGAAGTAAGAAAAACTAGTAAAGTTGAAACAGTGTCGTAAAAAGGAGTAAAAGAAATAAACAGAATGCATTGGAGGACAGAAATACATTTTTAGCCTACAGCTCTGCACTTACATTATTGTGGATCCATTAGAAGCTGATCTCCTGCTTAAGTGCCAAAAAGTGAAATGGTTTCACTTGAAGTGATAGATCTTTGGCTAGTATCAAGAAAGCTTATTGAACTGCACACGTAAATAGAAATCAGCTGACACAGGTGAACTGAAAGAAAGTTCTTCATCTTAGACCAATGTGTTACATTTTCTAGTTTATTGAACTGTTACATTTTTTTAGTTGTCTTTCACAGACTTCTTGTCAAAGCATGGCCGATTAGACGTTTTCAACTGTATTCTTATTGTATTCTATAATCATAAGGATAGAAATGTAGGACCATGAAATTCTTCTATTGAAAGATCAGACTCTTTAGTTGTATATGTGATACAATTATTAAATGGTGCATGTCAAAGGATTTCTGGCTTGCTTAGATCGAATTTTAAGTGCAGTCTTGCGTCCATCTTGGATGACAGAAATGGTATCCAGTGTCAAAAACGTTGGCAGAGAAGGCAGCATGGGACTTTGCAGAAAAGCATGGGATGGATGTTGTGACGATCCTCCCGGCCACCTGTCTGGGTCCACTCCTGCAGTCTCATTTGAATGCAAGCTGTGCTGTACTTCAACAGTTGCTCCAGGGATCAAAGGATACACAGGAGTACCACTGGCTTGGTGCTGTACATGTAAAGGATGTGGCTAATGCACAGGTGCTGCTTTTTGAGATCGCATCTGCTTCAGGAAGGTACCTCTGCACAAATGGTATATATCAGTTTCGTGATTTTGCTGAGATGGTATCCAAAATATGCCCCAACTTCCCTGTTCACAGGTACGAATAGTTTACGGAGTTCTGAATCCCAAATTACTTTTGTATTTCTATTCCCCACCCCCATTCTTTCGCTGTTTCTTCCTAGCACTATTTGACATTAGTTTATGCCAAGAAAATAGTTCTCATTACTGGATTTTTGACAAAAATAGATTCAAGTTCGACTATTGGAGTAGTAAAAACTTGATTAAAAGAGTTTGTGTAAATACACTAGCTTGCTTATTGTAGACCCTGTCTTTTCTATTATCGGGTTTTGAAAGATGAAAATATCAAGCACATGGTTACATTGTAAAAAATATCCATCAAAACATGGAAAATGGCTGTGGCATTTCTGAGTTATTCTCTCATTCTCTGTAAAGACATCAGCTTAGACTACCAACTCTAATCCGTACCCTAGAAGATGTGTGAATAAAAGGTTTTCAATTGTCTTAATGGAGATTGACTTGTTAATTTTTTTCCCATGTTCTCTCTAGGAATTACCATAGTATACAGATGCTTAAGATGCTAATAGTCTTTCTAATCTTCTAAATTCTTCTTTGATCTGATATTAAGGAAGCGAATGTCCAATATCTGTTGATCTTCTAATGGTGCTACCACCATCAGGTCTGCCTTTGCACCTTGACCTGATCTCTCTTTCCGTCCCTCAGTATTGCCTTACCTCCCGCTATGAAGATGTGCTCTGGATTTCGCACTTTGGTTAGTCTTTACAGTGCCTTCTTTGGGCTGATGTGGACTGAATATGAAGAAATGCAGGCCAAACACCATTCACGTTGTTCATGTGAATAGAGTCACAACCCTCTCTTTATAAGAGGATTTCATGGCACTAGGGATGTTAATAGGTTGGGTTGGGCCAGCCTAAACCCTTACCCTACCCTAGGGACCTAAAACAAAGCCTAAGCCCCTCCTTAGCCCTGTTGGGGCCCAAGAGTCCCCAACTCAAACCCTACCTAGCCAGGGTTTTTCTAAGCCTGACCCACCCTGATCCATCCTGATAGGGTCAGGTAAGTGGGGTGACTCAGGTTGGTCCTGATTGACCCTAACGTTGACCTAGATATTTATCCCTTCTTAACGAAGAGTGTTAATTTAACTCATGGGTACTCATTTTCTTATTTACCAACTATTGGTTTGAATTATGCTTAATTCCGACCTAGTTCACTTGTAGATTGTAGATTTCAAGGTGGATGTCCAGAAGCAGCTCTAGCAACCTAACATGATATCAAAATGACACTGTATTGCATAAACCTGAAATGATATATATTACATCTATGAAACATCATAAGATATACTCTAAATTTATGTTTAGTTTCTGACCCCCCCGCCAAAAAAAAAAAAAAAAAAAAAAAAAAGAAGAAAAATAAGAGCTGCCAACTCTTTTTTGGGTTTCTGTTTTATATGCATTTCACTTGGGGAAAAAATTTTGGTTTGTGATAACCCACTTTAGGTCCTTAGGTTTAGTGGGTTATTCGGTTATTTAAACTTAATTTATATATAATTTTAGTTCAACCCAACTAACATAGGATCGGGTATGAATGGTTGGACTGGCCAAGGGCTAAACCAAACCCTACTTGACTCTACTAATGCCATTTAATATCCAACCAAACCTGCCTGTCAGGTTTAAAAGTCAAACTAGTTTCATACCAGGCTCTAGACGGTTTCGGGCAGGCTTGGGTATCAGAGTCAGGGGAAGAGGGAGAAAATAAATACATGAGAAGAAGAGACGAGGGGAGAGGGACTGCAGGTTCACAAACTAAATTCAGTTCGTTGTGTTCCATCCTCAATAGGCTGATCACAAGCTTTTAAATAATAAAAGAGTCACACTTCAATAAACTTGATGAAAAGGAGATTTTGCTAAGATATTATTTTAGATATTTTGGCTAAAGATGCTGATGTAGAAGATGATGTTTCCCAGTGAATTAATGTAGGATGGATGAAGTCTGGAGTTGCATCTGTGTTTTTTTTGGGGAAATTGACATATTCCTTTAATACTTGAGGAAATATTTGTGAGACTGTTGTTCGACCAGCTATAGTATATGGTGGAGACTGTTGGGTAGTTAAGAAGTATCATAGGATGGATGAAGCCTGAAGCTGCATCTGTGTTTTTCTTTTCTTTTTGTTTTTTTGGTGATTGACATATTCCTTTAAAACTTGAGGGAAAACTTGTGAGACTGTTGTTCGACCAGCTATGGTGTTTGATGGAGGGTGTTGGGTAGTTAAGAAGTATCATACAAAATTATACATAAACTTAGTCTAGCATATGTGACATAGATGAGTGGTGAAGCTAAGAAGGATAAAGGCAAAACTAGAAACGATCATATCAGAGCTGGTTTTGGGAGTAGCTCCAGTACATGATAAGCTATGAGAAAGTTCTTTGAGATGGCACGACCATGTGCAACCGACGCCTTCAAATGCCCTTCTGGAGTACTGATCAGATTGAAGGTCTAAAAGAGCAAGCGGAAGACCTAATATAACCTTAGTATAAATTGTGAGGAAAGACATGCATGGCTTAGGCCTTCTATCCAATACAACCTCGAATAGAGCTGATTGGAAGGTGTTAGAATTAAGGGTAAAACAGGCAAAAAAAAGGGACGTAATGGCCATCAATAGACTAGGAAGTGGAAGTCAAATCAGTATAGAATTGTGTCCTGTTTGGTTTACTGTTTTGAGTCTTATTTGGTTTTGCTAAACTATGTAATATGCAGCTATAAATAATGGTACTTCTATTGACAGTCTTCACAAGTTGTCGGTGAAGCTCCACAGCAAATGAAGCTCCCTTCTCTCTTTGTTATTCTAGTTATAATTGACAAAAGGCAACGGTTCATGTAGCCGGCCCTTTTAGTTGGGATAAGGCTGGGTAGTTATTTTTGTTGTATTATACTAAAATAAACTAGGATTCTTCAACAAATCAGAACAAATTAATACTACTTCTAACCCAAATAAGACTAATCCATAACTAAAACTGTGACAGGATTCTAAAACAAAAATAACAAGATTAAATCAATCAATAAATCTTAAAAAATTAGTAGTCCTATTAAACCCCAATTTTAATTGGACCTGGTTCATCTGTGTCTGGAACCCTAGTAGTGCAGTCCACAGTTGTGCTGCATCAATTCCTCTGATGTTCAGAATTACTTGTGCATGAGTTTTGTAGAATTGAAGTATTAGGAACTCCTTGACAAATGCTATTGGTTTCATGTCCGTAACTTGAAGAAAATCCAAAATATGAAACTTTAGTTGCATCCATGTCAGGGAGATCATGGGGAAGAATGAATATATGATAGGAAATAGTTCTCGCCACTCTGGATGCTGTCGTTATCTGATCCAAATATTTCTCATCCTTTACTCCAACTAGTGGCTGTTCTGGTTGAGGCTGTATCATTGGTGCTGCTCTTGTGTGTGGAATACAATTGTGGTCCACCGACTATTTGACGCCTTTTAATTCTTTTGGCTGGGAACAAATGTCTTTAGTAACTCGGAGGTTTGTGGCCCATGCTGCCTGTTGAGTCCTACTGGCAGCTAGCTCTGCTTCATAGATAGTTCTTAGTATGTCTTGATTGGCTTGGAGAGTCGTCAAAATTTCTCCATATTGTTGGGGCAATTGAGTCACTTGTTCAGTTGAAATTTGGGACTCAGGTGGAAATATTGGGTAGACATGTTCTGAAAAGGTATACCACTAAAAAAGATTAGGGTGTTGATACAATTGAGTGAAGAGGGGAAACTTAATACTAGTGAGGAATGATGACAAAATAGACTAAACTAGAATGGATGGGGGTTCTTGAAGGGAAAAATTGAGGATGACCATGAGATGAAGCAACAAGATCCTTTACTCATCAAAAGAAAAGAGTTATTTCTCCCTCAATTTGTTCAAAGGTGCACAGCATATGGTAGCATGTAATTTCTACCTGAGCTTGAGCACTGGGCAGCATTATAACCTGGAAATAAGTATCTTGGCCATCTTCCAAATCTTGATGGCAGTATGTAGGAGATAGCCACCAACAATGCCAAAGTCAGTGGAGTTGATAAGATAATGACATCACGAGAACATTGGAGGTCATCCATTTATCTTGGGCAGGACCAACAATGGTAGGCAGAACAAATGTCTCTGTGGTGCAACTTGAAAGACCTTAAGAACTGTTGGCCAAAAAACAAGACTGAACACATTAGATAATTGCTTCCGTTCAATTTTATGGGGCTGGTAGGGAGCAAAAAAAGACCTTTGTGTGCAGTGAATGCAGTGGAGACCTTTGAATCAGTCATAGCTGCTGCTTGGAAAAATATTCAATCAACAGATGTACACCCTGCAGCCTGGAATAAAGCATCAAGAAATCTCAATGAAAAACCATGGTTCAAATCTGGTGGTAGGAGATAACCTGCCCCAAGGGTGAAGAGAGAAAGGCAACATTGTGTACAGAAACTACTAGCAAAGTTGTGGTGGCTGGCAGACTTGAACAATAGTGATGCCTACTATAGAAGACAATGATGGTGGTTGGTGATGGGAACGGCTGTGGTAGTGAAAACATAAGGTTACTCTACATTATTTTAGCGTATTGAATGGTGGATGAATATGGCATTGAAAATAATCAATAAATGGTGACATCGAACAGTACTGATGAATGAGTTAGGGCATCAAGTCATCCTGGAGAAGAACTAGGTCTGTGATACCATGTCAAGATTTGGAATATCGGCTAATGGCTTCAATTTATGATAATACAATGAACATCCGATTTTAGGTACATGAACAAAATTACCCTTAGTGACCAGGCTAAGCTTGAACCCATTTTACGTTCTTTTCTTTTAAATGGCTTAAACTTTTCTCAATCTCATGATTCCCCCTCACCCAGCCTTTTAATTTTTGCAACTGAACCTTAATTTTGTTTTGCATGAGCTTGAGCTCCTGAATCCTGGTGATAAACAGGTTTAGTGAGGAAACTCAACCTGGTCTCATGGGATGCAAAGATGCAGCAAAGAGATTGATCGACCTTGGTCTAGTCTTTACCCCAGTTGAAGATGCTATCCGAGATGCAGTACAAAGCCTTAAAGCGAAAGAATTCTTGGAGGCGTAGAAGTCACTTCATTAAATTTCCTTTTAAGAGCAGCAACAATTAATTTTGCTAACTATTTTTTTGGGCGAAAAATTCTGCTAATAATAGATTTGTAAGAAATGATATCTCGTACGTAATTAACCCGTTATGAGGACATGGTCGCTTACCCCTTGTTTTCTTTCAAAAGTTCAAAACTTTGAACTGCTATTGCTGCAAGATTCACTCTGCATACCTGTAATCTGATGAGAGGGAAACCCAATCATGGAACTGGTACTTCCTCTCCAGTGACCTGACTTCTGCCCCGCGAACCAGACGCAAGCACTGGCATAAGAGCTCGGATCAGCGACCCAGATTTTTGTTCTCCGTGGATGCTTTTCAACCATAGAATATAGGGAGGGTCATAGGTATCACTGTAGAATTTGTTTTTTTGTTTATTTTGGGGTCTTATCTGATTTGTGACTGACAAGTGTGATGGTACTTAGGGCGTACTTATTGCCAACCCTGCTTGTGTTGGTTGCAACTTGCAAGGAGGTGTGGTCATTGGATAGAAGCCGTGTACTCCCATCTGTTATGTTACAGTGATATGTGCATGTAAGATATTGGGCCTTGGACCCACCGATGGGATATCAAGACGACGTTTCTGACAAGTCCAAAACCCCATGTTTAGCTTTTTGAGGCTGCGTTTGGGAATCCGGATCTTCTCCCCGTGGCTTCCTGACCACAAATATCAGTGGGTTCCACTGGTTCAAAATTATTTTTTTTTTAATTTTTTTCAAAAAGTGTTTTTCACCGTGGCCCTACTGATGTTTGTGGTCAGAAAGCGTGGGGGGAGCACAAAACCGTACGGGTCGCTGATCCGGACTCCTGCGTTTGTGTGCAAAGGTGGGGTGGGAAAAAAGGAATAAGAAAAACAAATATGTGGATTCCATATATAGTGGGGTGAGGAAGAAGGAAAAGAAAAGAAATGATTTTGTTGAAAAGTAATATTGGTGGGTTTTACTTTTTATTTTTTCAAAAATTTTCACAAAATCCTACTAAATTTGTGGTGTTTTAAAATGGTTTAGAATGGGAAAGTTGGGGTGCCACATCACCAGTCTCACTTTCCCATCCAAAATAACCAAATAATCTACAATTTTAGAATTGAAGGAAAAAATAAGAAATCCACACTTTTTTGAAGAAATTTTCCACTATTTTTTCCCACCACACCTTTATTCCAACAAACAAACGCAGCTTAAGCGAACTAATAATAAAAGTGAATTGGTAATAATTTGCTACGTTTGTTTTTAAAACTGGAACTGAAAAAAAATGTGGGTTTTATGTGTAATGAGAAGAGAGATGGAAAAGAAAAGGATTTGGTCGAAAAGTGTTAAATATGGATTTTAGTTTTTAGTTTTTTACACTGTTTTATAAAATTTCACATATTTTGTATCCTTTGAAAAGGTATGGGGTGAAAAAGTTAGTATATATTTCATCGCTTTGAGATTTAATGAAAAAATTTGTTTTTTTTAAAACTTTTTCTTACCCCACCTTTATTTCAATAAACAAACGCAGCCTGTTTTAATTGAGTGGGAAAAAATGAGTTGGGTTAGGGAACATGGACAATGAGTGAATGAACTAAAGGAACTGGTGGTCCTGGTAGGCTGCTACAGCACATATTCTTTGTAATTTATTCTTGCACTTCGTCATTGATGGACCTTCAAAGGTTTCCCGTGGGGTTAGTGGAGGGATATTTATTTTGCTGATGATTTTGATTGGATTTGCCCTGCTTTAATACATGCTTGAAAGAAACCGGATTTTTATTTGCTGCAGCGATGGCAACTAGGTGATTTTATTAAGATGATACCACATGTTGCCATCTGTGATTCATTAAAACGATGTCAGACGTACAAAAACAAATTTAAAGGTGGTAAAAGAAATTGCAGGGGTTTAAACATAGGCCAAAGTGTAAATGAACGGACGTGTGAATAGATTAGATGGACGGCTCTAAATATTTACTGTCAAGATTTGTTAAACTAAATCTGGATCATCCAATAAAATACCTATTTTTCCTCCCTTTATTGATGGGTTAGTTAGGTTTAACCTAATATCATAAGTTGTGGATTCTCGTTGGCGGTAACATCTCTTTCTTCTTCCTTTGTGTCATTGAAACTTGTGTTCATTAAGCTTGGAGTTCGTCACCGAAAATCCTATGATTCCAGTAGTTCTTTTGTTGTCGTCTCAAAGAAGTGAAAAAGAAATCTCGTTTCACAGGTACCTCATTTTCTCTCATCTCACTCGTAAACCTTCTTGATGATAGAATATCGAATCTCTAATCCTACTCACATCCTTTTCTCTTGTCTCACTCGCAAATCCTCTTGATGTTTCTCACAACAATAATCGCTGCTTTCCTATTTGGGATTATCAACTATCTCTGCTAAATTATCTCTCCATTGTCGTGATACGGGAAAAATATGAAGAAACCAGGTTCACCCTCGGTTCAACCAGTGACCCCGGTCGGGAACGATCTGACCGCTTTAGGTCCGAACGAACAGGGTTTGAAGATAGCGTGCTAAGGAAGAAACCTTGCACGTTCAGTAGGCGGGCACACGCCTAGGAATTTCGGGATGGATAACCCACCAAGAGATGGTTATTAGCGCAGTAGAGTGCAAACGGGGGTAACTCCCTCACCCGCAACAAAGGACCGCGTAATCAAGGGAAGTTGTCCATCCCCCCACGATTGGGTTTAACCGTAAAGATCCGATGGCTACCAGAAGAAGGCTCGACCGAGTTCGACGGACAGGATTAGAAGGTAAATACTATATAAATCATAACCTATGTACGAAGAAGGTAAGTGAATCGTATTCCCAGTAATCGTATCCATACTTTTGCCTTGCAGTAGCCAAAGCCTTTGTGATCAGTTCATTAACTGACTTAGCCTTTGGAGGTGGCCTCCCGAACCTCACGGTTGGGCCACATCTGAAAATTGTTTTGCAGGTCATTCATTAGTGATCTAAGGGCTGAGCAAATTTTAGACGCATCAGTCGCGCATCCCATTATTCTCCAGGGAATTCTTTAGATATTTCTCTGTTCTCTTAAAATTTTTTTTTCCCATTCATGATTTTCTATGGTAAGGAAATGTGTGGTGAAAAATATCTCATGTGAAGAAATTATGATATGGAGCCTTTTAGTGTGAAATTTGTGATTTCGTATATGCATATTAGATATTTATATGGTTGATTAAGAGAGTTATTTTGCTGGTTATAAGGAATAAAGGAAGAAATAGAGAATGAATAGAGGAAGAAGACAGAGACACAGCGTTGTTTTTCTTCTTTTCTTTTTGAAAATTTAACTGGTGATAAAAGGTTAACTTAATTAACTCATAAATAAGGAAGAAAAATAATAATTTTATTGGACGATTCAGATTTAATTAATAAATCTAATGTTACATATTCACACCTGGTTCAACTATCACCTTTCCTTAAATATAAATTAGATTTATTTATTTATTTTTTCCGGTACAAAAACGGGCTAAACAACCTTAAAAAAAAAAAAACTCGCTGGAGTTTGACCGTCCTCTCTTTTCCTTTCTGACTCCGAGGGAGACTTAACGAGAGGAGAGCTCTGCGGAGTAATTGATCGGAAAGGCGATGTAACATTGAGAATTTGTGTCCTTTGTAATGCGGTGGAAGATATTCTCAAGCTTTTCGCAGGAACAAAGCGTCTGTTCCAACTCCTCGAAGAAAATCTATTCTCGTTCTGGATTTGTTTCTTTTTTACAAAAAGTTTTCTGACTTCTCTCTTTAAATCTTCTATCTGTTCCAAATTTCCAATGACTACTTCAGGCTTCTCTCTGTGGGAGGCCTCGTCTCCAATTGGATTTTGGTTTAAAAAATATTAGAACTATATTTTCGTAGTTTTGTTTTAAAATTCTTGCGCGATTCTTATCTCACCGCTATGGGACTCATTTGAACGTAAAATATCGATCTAAGGATTTTGACAATTCGACATCTATAAGAAAACCTAATTTATCATTTTTTTTAATCCACATTGGATGGAGCTAATGATATATTGATTATATATAATATTAATTAATTAATATTAAATGTCTTAATAGGACATGGGACTTAAAATGGGTCGTGGATTATGATCCAAAAAATCTATTTTGGGTTTTGTTAGGAGGAGGTGACTGTACCATTAGTCACAATTTTTATATAGGCGTCCATTCGAGTTTAGGAGTATATACGAGAAATTAAAAACTAGGGTTTGCTCTCTAGTTTTCTGAGTAGAAAGATTTTTTTTTTTTTAAGTGAAAAAATTCTTGTTTTTGCTTAATTTCTTTTCTTCCTTTGTTGTAGAATCTATTGGAGTACTAGCCTTTAAATCTACAGGAATTATTGTATCTTGGAGGTGAGGGCATTAAGGTCCAATCCGGTCTACACTTAAGGGGGCGTTCAAATACTTTAAGAAAAAGTTTTATTTGTACGCTTCAACTCTTCCTATTTGAGTTCGTGTTGTTCTATTTTCGCTTCTTCTGTTTCATACGGCCATATGGGTAAGTGCTTTTGACATATTATATTATTTTATGATTCTATATCTTATTACTTGATATTGATATGTCTTATACTGCGATTTTTATCAGCTTCAGTTTCAGTATCCTCCTGTTTCATCCAGTGCACCATTGGATGATTGACAAGTGTTATATTCTTATCTTAGGGCCAGCAGTTTTCCAATCCTTAACCATGGTTTCCTCCTCTCTCGGCTCTCCTCTCTTTTACCTTCTCCATCTTCAGTTCCGGCGGCACCAACCTCACACTATTTCATTTCTCATTCTCTTTAGCCTTCGGCTATAGATTCCTTCATTGTCTTTCTCTCATCGTGACAGTGCAAACTGTTTCCAAAACCTTTCCTAAGTCCCCTTCTTCCAACATCCCAGCTTTGCCCTAAAGTTTCAAATTCTTCATTTCTGAAAAAAAGTTCTCAGGTCAGAACCGTTTTTCTACCACTTTCTAAACTAATTTTCCGTAAATTTTCATTACTAATTTTTTCGCAACATTGAGAGCAAAACCTATGCCCATTACCTTACCACTGCAAGTTCCATATGCGACAGAGAGTTTGATGGAGAAACTGAACTGGAAACAATCAAGGTTGAGATATTTCAAGAAACCGATGAAAATGAAGAAATTCCAACACTTTTTTATTATTTTACTTTTCTGAATAATGTAATTGGGGGTAAGGAGATAGATTCGATATTTCCATTTGTAATTCCTCGGATGAAATTGCATAGCTGATTTTGTTTGAAACTTAAAGAGTTATTCCTCTGGGTTTTCACTTTTCTATTGAAGGATTTTCTTGAGCTTAAGAATCAACTCCTCTTCTTTGCCATTCCATCTTTATTCGAACTATCCAAAACGCAAGAAGAAGAAGAATAAAATCATGTAGGTGTTTGTTCTTCTTCCATGATCATCCATGCGGTGGTAGTGAGGTTGCTTCTGCTGGAGCCAATGAAAGAGGTCACAGTCGTGTGAAGAGAAAAAACTAGTTGAAGGTATGAAAGGAAAGTGGTTAAGGATTAGAAAAATGTTAACCCTTGGATAAGAATAAGACACCTTAACCATCCAACGGTGCACTAGATGAAACTGGAGCATATTGGAACGGGAGCTGATAAAAATCTGTCCAACTGTACTTTTGGTATTCTGATTCTAACATCTCCTTCCGGTGCTTGTCCATTTTCTCTTTGCATTCCATAAGGCTGCATTTTTGTTGGAATAAAGGTAAGGTAGGAAAAAAAGGAGAAATATGTGTTGTAGCAGGAAAAACAAAAAGTAAGACCCACAATTAACATTTTTTCACAAAATCCTTTCATTTCCTTTCTTTCTTCCTCACCCCAATGTACATGGAGCCCACTTTTTTTTTTTTTTTCTTTTCCTATCCCTCTTTTCAGGAAGAGTTGCTACTTATAAGTCTTTGGTATATTCTTCTAGGAAGAGTTGCCGGCAGACGTTTTATCTCCTCCATGTTGGTGTTGAGATCTTGCTGAACTAGATCCTTCTCGCCAAAAACACAAGAATGTAACTCTCTTTCACTACTAAGATCGACAGTTAGCATATCCACTGATTCTTGCAAGTAACCATTCTCTCGAATTAGTTCGTCCTTTACTACCTCAATCTCCTCCCTCTCCTTGAGTGCACCTTTTGTCTCTCTTCAATTCTTGATACTTCTGCTCCACTTCTTTGTCAAAATTCATCGTGTTCCATCTGCAAACGTCCACTCTCTTCTTGAGCCCTCACAGTTAAGCTCAACCGGCCAGCCTCCTCTTGTTTCTGAATGAGACTGTCTTGGCCTTCATTCTAACTACGAATCTTCGTAATCTGATCGCTCTCTCTGCTGCTCTACCACCTTCATCTCTGTTGTCTCCAGTGCGTTCTCCTTGTCATTAACTTTCTCCTCCGTCTCAGCATTAAAAATAACAGTGAGATCTCATACCTGCACGTGCTACATGAAGCTCCCATGTTGAAACTTGAAACTGTCAAGGGTGTGGCAACCCTTGAGAAGACAATATCTACAAAGGTTTTGTAGGTCAATAAGGCCAAGTTTGGTTTTATGTAACGCTTCGCTCTCCAAGATGAGAAATATGGCCATTAATTAGCTCAAGAATAAGTTTTATTTAGGTAGTTGAAGCAGTCGAGATAGATAGACGAGTAAAAATTTATAACATTAAACCCAAACTTTTAGAGTGTTAATCAACAAAAGTTTATTTTTAAATTGTAATAAACTGGAACATTTTCATTGTTCTAAAATTTTCTGAATAAAAACATCAACTATTACATTTAATCATCAGTTACACAATTATTTAAAGACAAGTAAAAACAATTCTTTATCTTTAACAAATAATATATGAATAAATTTCATTAGCAAGTAAGGTTCCTTTGTCTCACGATCCAATTCCTCAAGATCATGACCTACATATTCATCATTTGGAGAAAAATAATGGGGTAAATTTTGAGAAACTTATCAAAATTAAATCCACTAAGATATTAACATGTTCAAAATATTGTATCAAAAGCCAACCGTTTAACACAATGAAAATTTTGAATTTTCCAAATAAAACTAAAAATTTACAAGAGGAGGAAAGTGAAAGTAGAACACAAATAGATGAACGATGTCTATTACCTCCGGAGACGATACCGCATAGAGGACACTTGGTGAGAACTCATTTCCATTCTGTGAATTTGCTGCGTGACAATACGGAATGAATCAGCCTTTGGGGCCAACATAGACTATTGTACCGATAAAACATCATACATGTAGTAAAGGATATCAAAAACTATCAAAAACATTGAATTAGTCTAGAAGATTTGTATTCCCTCATGTTGGAGCAATCATAATGCACAAAACGGGCAACCTGGAACCATTGCATCTTTTCACAACGTTTTATCTAACCACTTATCAGCTATTGTATAACCTATAGTAGGCACACGTAAAGAAGTCTCATAGGTGATGAACAGCCAAAACATTGAATTGGTCTGAACATTTGCATTCCATCGTATAGTTGGACAATATAGGCAATATAGAAACCACTAGAAAATCTGACTGTTAAGGGAATTTCTATGCTAAAATATTCTCTCATGATAACAAAACTGAGTCATCCAGTGTGATTGAGATTTTGATGAACAAATATCTAAAGCAGCTGCTAGTTGGATCATTAGCAACAAACACCCAGATAAAAGAGCTCATTAAGAAAGAAGAAAATAAGGAAGTTGTTACTATTGCTATGACTATGACATAATTGGTTCTACATAAAAATGATGCCTCTAGAAAGAATGTAGCAACTTTTCAAAACACAAAGCTTACTCATCAAGTTGGAAGAGTGGCCAACCAAGGTAGCAGCTTTTGATGGACAAGATCAGGCCTATCATCATGAGGGCAATGCCCTACTTGTTCCAGCACACACAGGCTCACGTTTGGCAAACTAGAAGGCAAGGAAGAGAAGTATTTCCCTATCGGCCCATCCAGAGGAGTAAATGGATCTTGATCACCCCATAAAACCAAAACAGGAGAAGAGATTCTTGGCATTAACTGCACTGGAGTTGGTCCAGGCGGACCTGTCACAATAGAAATGAATGCATCAAGTGCACCATCATCATCAGCCGGTCTTTTGATTATCTGCATTTTCAAGAAACACTAAAGCATTTAGTCACTATGATAACTCACTCAATATGATATTAAAGCAAAGTATAAATTTACCTCCACCAGATCTTCATCAACAGATTCCTTGTTTCCATATACAGACAATAAGATGTTCCTCAGATTCCCTCTGTACCAGTAGAAGCATGAGATTTAGGCATCCCACCTCTAGGCCTAGGGTAGAACAAGATATAACCGCTTACCTCTGCTTAACACGTTCAAAGATTGTTGATGCAACGCCTTTTTGCTTCAATAATAAGTCAAACAACCAAAGCAAAGGCAATAAAAGTCTGATTCTCCAATCATCAACAATTGCTTTATTATTCATGCCACCTGCGCAATTTAACAGTACAAGCCCTCGAACTAGACTATGCCTTGATTCTGATTACAGAAAAGAAACACAAGCAAATAACATAGATTTCAAGAATAATGAGCAGTTCAAGAAGAAAAGTGCAATTTTTTCTCCTTGGCCAGATACTTTTGGAGATACCTGTGGCAGCTATGAGACAAGCAAGGCTTCCAACAGAATTTCCTATCAGCACAGCTGGATTCTGAATGACTTCATCCAAGAAATCCAGGATCAGCTGTTCACAGTGAAGAGGTGGATCAGTAGAACCGAAGAAGGAAAAAAATCAAAAGATAAAAGGCCACTTGCAAGGAGATGAAATCAACATAGGGCATAATAAATCACATACCTGAGCCCACACTTCCATTGTATAAGAAAATCCTGCTGGCTTATCCGAATCACCAAAACCAAGAAGATCGATGGCATAAACAGTGGAATTCTGAGCTAGCACCTTGATATTCCTAACAACTCCATAAAAATTAAAATAAACATAAAAAATAAAAAATAAAGGATGAACATAATCGAATGGAAAGGCGTAGAAAAGTACCACAGAAGTAGATGATAATGGGTACAAGAAGCCAAAAAATGACAATAAGAAGCACTTGATCAGGAACTTGGGTGCATTTGGGTAAAATTCACCCGCAATGGAGTGTCCGACCACGAATCAGGCGAAATAATCGAAGAAAGTTGAAGAATAAAGCTTCCAGCAGAAAACCAGACAAAATGTGCAAAAGTTGAGTGAAATCTCGACTCAACTGAGATTAGGTCCTGAAATGGTCAGACCGAAGGATAGGCCAAGCCGGGCCAACCAGGTTGTGATTGAGCCAGACAGCGTTCTGTGCCCAGCAAGCATCATAAGCAGGTGGAGCTAAAGCTAACCTTCCCTAGCACTCCGGAAAGGGTTCCAAGTCGAGCAAGGAAGGTAAGTTCGGTCATAGAGTCCAATAAGGACTCCACCATTACTTACCAACAGAACACCCCACATCGAACGATCAGAAGGTAGGTGGGAGGATCCATCGTATGACCAAGGTAATGCTCGAGCATCTATATAAACCTATCATGTGACCATTATCAGGTATGCACACTTTTAGCCATCAATCTAGTATTCAGAGCTCTACCACTTGTGTTCTACTTCTAAGCTGTGAGCATTCACTGACTTGCTCATCGGAGACGTTCCTTTGTCACCTCCGCCAAGCACGTTGATTTGCAGGTTAGTTCGGCTTGCACTGACAAACAAGTTTTTGGAGCAACAGTTTTCGGCGCTGTCTGTGGGAAACTGATTAAAAAGCCATGGTGGTACTAAGATCTGGACTGCAAGTAGGAAGCCAACAGAATGATCTTGAGACTTGTGCAACACAACAGGAGGATGTGTCTCGAGTGCAAGAACAATCTCTCCCTTGTAACGACCAACCTCCTGGCTCGTCCAACCAGAACCAAAATGTGAATATGGATAAGTAAGACAAGTTGCAAAGGAAGATTTTGGAACTTAAAGATTTGCTTACGGCCAGCATCCGTCAATAGGAGATTCCGCAAGGTCACAATCCTTTCCTCACCGAGCAGCAAAGGGATCCACCGCAGTTGCCTATTAATGGAAGGCATGAAGATAGGGAGTCAAGCAAGTTACTGGTCCACCACCTCCGCTCGACCAGTCTCCACGACTGTCTCAAAGGAATTCAAGCTAAGGGAGAAGAAAAGGTTGACAATCCAGTCCGAGCAAACCGCAAGGGAGCGTTCGTACACAATTAGGACCCTCCCGTTGATGGAGAAAGAGATGACAACCAAGGTTGTGAAAGGTCTAAGGCAGGAGGCAGTCAACCACCATTCAAGAACAAGAAAGGCATAGGCGAGCATGATGTGCCAGGAAAAGGAATCACTTATGATGAAGGGCAGTTTGAGGAACTAGATGAAAAATTGAAGTTGAAGGACACCGAAAAGGAAGACCCATATTCCGTCCTTAATCTCGACCATTCGTCCAAGCTATCTTAAAAGCCGACATGCCTTAGAGTTTTAAATACCTGACCTTCACGATGTTAGACAATACTCAAGATTAAAGGCAGCATATCATGTACTACAAGTCAGTGATGTCTTCGTACAAGAACAAGAAGCTAACTTTGTGTCGAACTTTTCCAGCCTCATTGACTGTTCCGGCATCCCATTGGTTCTTAAGGTCGAAGGATGGGTTGATCTAAAATTTCAACCAGCTTAGTCGAGTCTTCTTATGACACTTCCAGAGCTACATAAATACCAAGAAGAGAGAGGATATTCACTTTTCAGTAAAGCAAGGCCACTCAAGGTTGATCAGAGATTTTGTCTGGAGATTCAATAACTTGACCATCTAGATGGAAAATTTAGATGAGAAGATAGCTTTTCATGCTCGGTACCAAGGCATCACTCATCCCTGTATATTGGAGAATCTCATGCATGACATGCCAGAGACATACTCAAAACCTACTCGACCACTACCACAAGCAAGCATTGATGATTAAAGCAATGGAATCTAGAAGAGAAAAGAAAGAGCTTGCTAAGGAGACTAGAGCTCGCAAAGATAAGCCCATGCAAAACAAGAGTTCGGCTGGAACCATTGATAGGAGCATTAAGACCGAGCCCAAAAAGCAATCCCCAGAGAAAACTTTAACACCCCTCAATAAAATTCCGTCACAAATTCTGATGCAGATCAAGGGTCAAGGCCTTCTCAAATGGCCGAGCAAGCAATAGTCTAGACCTGAAGAACGGGATAAAAGTATTGTGACTTTAATATAGATCATGGTCATTGGACTAGCAATTGTAGACAACTTAAGGCAAAGATAAAAAAGCTTATATAACAAGGACCCTTGTAAAAACATGTTTGGAACAATAAACAAGAGGGTGCTCAATCACCACCCAAAGACTGAAAACGAGCAAGGTCGACTAGTAGAGAAAGACATTGAAGCCCAGGCAGAGGTCAACCAAGGTCCAAAGGAGACGATGATTGCAAGAAGAGGCAGACTCCAATCTATACCATGCTCAGTGGTCCAACTGAGGAATCTGTCAAGCCAGCAACAAGAAAAGCCCGGTATGTGGGCAACACTGAGGTCGAGAGGTCAAAATATAGAGTAACAACAGAGCCCATCACTTTCTCTCGAAGAGATATGCAAGATATCAAGACCCGCATGATGATGCACTAGTAATTAAGGTAATATTGGCCAGCCGCAAAGTTCATAAGGTCCTGGTTGACACTTGCTCATTAGCAGACATTCTTCCAATGGAGGCTTTCTGGAAGCTCAAATTAAATGAAAAGATGCTTGTCCCATGTGGTGCCTGGTTATATGGATTCACAGGATCCTCTACGAAGGCTAAGGGAACAATTCGATTGGATCTAAAAATTGGCGAACACCCTCATGATACGGTCATTCAATCAACCTTCATGGTGGTAAGAGATCTATCAGCATATAACGTCATCATTGGTCAACCAACTCTCATTGCCTTAGTAGTAGTGGTATCTCCTAAGCATATGAAGATGAAGTTCCTGACAGAGAACGGGATCGCTGAATGTTGTTTCGACCAGAAGGCTTCTCGACAATGTTATGTACTTATATGAACTATTATGAAGAAAAGAGTCAAAACAAGCTCCTCAATGACAGAGGAAGTTAGGGATGATCAGGACGAGCAAATATTGAAGGCCTGAAAGCTAGCATAAGATCTGATTGATGAAGTTAGAGACAAAGCGCAATAACGCCTAGAGGAGTACCAACAACACATTGCAATTTATTAAAATGCCAAAGTACAGATGAGACAATATTCTCCAGGTGACCTGATTCTGCGCCGAACAACAACCACAGATCCGACCAAGGAAAACTTGCACCAAACTAGGAAGGCCCAGACATAGTCATCTACCAAATCAAACCAACCACATATCATTTACATGACTCGAAGACCAAACAAGAGATTCCTCAATCTTGGAACTCGAGCAACCTCAAAAAGTATTACCAATCAAATAAACGCCCTCCAATCTTTATTTTTCCAAGTTTTCCCCCTGATAGCTCGCATAGCAGCGTTATAAAAGGTTATCCCCTAATTTTGATCTTTGATGAACTAATTGCTTTAGTCAATTCAAAGGTGTTTACACTGCAAATCCTAAGTTTTATCTCCACTTGGTTGATTCAGTCACCGTCTTTAACCGACCAAGTAGCAACTGCTCAAAAATCAAACACAAACAACTACATATGGGCGAGAAAAGTCCTCGTCCTCAAAAAGCATGAAGCATCTGGGAAAGGTACCCAAGCAAGCATGGAATTCAAGTTACCATGCTTGCGGGGCTGGAGAATAGGGGTCTTAAGCAATAAACCATAATACCTTGAATCCACAAATTCAAGTCCATAAGGTCAAGCAAGAGACTTAGGCCACTCGATATATGCCAGGGGACCCAGCAAATATCCGACCAAATTAGTGAAAAGCCAATTAGCAAGCACAAAGAGCGAACACTGTAAGACGGAAAAATTTTACCAATTTATAGTTACAGTCACTACAATTAAAGCAACTCGAGTTATAATCAAACTAGGCAAAAAAGCGTTGTAAACACTGAGAAACAAATTCTTATAACATTATAAGTATCCAAAAGTCAAAAGATAAAAAGTGCTCGGTCGACATCGAGTATAGTAACTTAAGAAAAAAGGGAAGATTCCATCAACCCTGCTCTTTGATATGCTCGACTTGCTGGTCCCTCACAGTTTGCTCCAATCCATGGTCTCCTCTTCCCCTACATCATCAGCTTCCTCAACTTGCTTGTCAGTATCGTCCCCTTGGTCGTCCCTTACGCTTGATGAAGTACCAACCTGCGATCCCTCCTCAGGGGCCGGCTCCCAATAGGAATCAAGGAAATCTCGTACATCAACTTCCTTTGGCACAGGGAAAGGAGCACGACTGACCGCCTAGGTAGGGTGAGGAATCTTGAGATCATTGTAGATGGTCGGGTCTATGAAGTAACTTCTCAAGGTCGAGCCTATAAAACTCTCTGATGATCCCCTGAAAAAGCAGATCGCCGGCCATAATTGAAACCTGGAGCGAACACTTTGGACATGAAAGCCATACACTTCGCCGTCTGAACCCAACAACAAATGACCTCATGACGTAGCTTGTTTGGGAGATCCTTGAAGGTAGCCAAAGATCTCCAAGCAAGTTCCTCTTTCAGCTCTTCTACTTCTCTCCACGCTGCCAACCGTTGCTTGACCGTTGCTTTTAACTCCTTAGTTTTCTCTACCAAGGCTCTCTCCTTCTCCTACAACTCCAACTGTTATCTCATCACCTAATCCTTGGCCACCTTAGATCGATCTTCCAGTGAAGCACCATGTCCTACCAGCTCAGCCTCCCTATGGATTAACTAGTCGTTGGTCAAGCAAAGGGTAACCAGTTGAGTTTCTTCATCTTTCACGCTGGTGGTTAGGCGGTGCACGACCAAGTGATCCTTGCGGGGGTGGCCTCCATGCTCCTGCCCAAAGCTTGAGTCAAGCCACAGAGCAATCTAAGAATTATAGGCAAGTCAGTTAGAAGCTTGTTAAGTTCGTGAATTTAAAATGAAAAAGTATTTCCAACTTACTTGGTCGTTACATTATAGGTCCTTTGAGACCCAATCCCACTCAAAAATTGATGGTCGGCAGGCAACAAGACGCCCGAGAGTGGAACCCGAGCAACAACAGTTCCATTCTATTAACAATCACATACGATTTTGAATCAATGACCAAGGGGGGCGATGTATGGGGAGGTCGGAGGATTTAGTTGCATGAGGACTTGTGAGTAGGACTAGGAGGCAATAGGCAAGGGAGCTCAGAGACTTCTTGTTGTGGTAGGGAAGGATGATCGGTCTACCTCTTCTTCTCTAGAAGGGGAGGGCAGTCTTTCAGGGCTTTTAACGAATTCCCCCTCTTCCATACCTTAGGCGCTTGGCTAAGAGGACGGGCTTGTTTGGTCCAGCAACGGGTTTCAGCTACCTTTATTTCCTCATTCGCCTGCCTAGCACACTCCACTGGATTAAGCAACACTAGAGTTGAAGGCAAAATTCCTACCAAGGTCAAATAAGAAAAAATTCATGAAGTTTAAAAGCTAAAGGCAACATAACTCTAAAGAAGGACTCACCAGGAAGAAATCCCCAGTGACAAAAAACGTTGGTGTATTCTGGACAATGGCCATTAACAGCAAATAGGTTCTTGTCCTTGGTTGACAGACTAAGGATCCGCCCCTTGGCATTCTATAGCATCGCTCAAATCTAAAAAGCCATTGGACCCCTTGGCCAGTCCAAGGGTCCAAGAAGGTGGGAAAAGAGGGTTGGTTTAGTGGATCGACAAAAAAGAATTTTAGGCGCCACAGCTTAGTGGGTGTGTCGTTCCCCACGAAGTTCCCCTTCTAGCCACCTTAGGAGGATGTACTCTTGATATAAAAACCACCCCTCAAGCTCCCATTTATTGGCCAAAAAGAAATGCAACAAGAGTGACAAGGATGGTCTCACTCTAACGTCCTTTCCCTGGCAGACCCCTTAGAAACAAATCACATTCTGCCAATTGTTCAGGGCTAGCATCCCCGAACACACTTCAAAGTGGTTAAGGATTTCGATGAAGAGCGATTGGACCAGGAGTCAAAAATCGCTCTTAAGGGCATCCTTATAAATAACAAATTCCCCTAGTTAGGGCATTCAAGCTAATTCGTGGCTATTCAGGACATGTAGGATGTAATTAGGGGGTATCTTGTACTTCTCCCTAAGATACTCTAGTCGGTCCTCAATCATTTGGGAAGGTTGGAAAGTGGGACTAGAAGTGGACGGATCATAATCTATGTGGTCGGGAGTAAGGTCTTTATCTTGTTTGGCCACGTACTCCTCAGGAGTCAGGAGTGAGACTATCTCTTCATCTCTTTCTTTCTGCATTAGACCTCGCCCAAGCACTCATGTTAGACTTACCCCAGCTACTTCATGTAATGGTCGAGAATGCGAGTCATCCTCAATTTTTTCCCCAACATTCCCAAATGACTCTCGACCAAACACTAAAGCACTAGGTTGCTCAGACCGACCACTGAATGCCTAGTCGGTTTGATTTAGGCGATTACTTTCAGCACCACTACTGGTCAGTGAGTCAAAGTGTTATATTTCCTCAGTAAGTCTACGGGGTTTGGAAACCAAGGTTTTAAACCTTTTACCAACACCATTTCTACATCAGAGACAAGGTCAGGGGGCCAAGAAAGTCTAAAGGTTTTGAGGCGAGGGGGGGTCAATAAAAACCTAAAAGCACAGGTACGAAGGCAAAAGGCACCAAAATAAAGAAGCAGCAGGAACAACATACAACAAACAAAATCGAAACAAAGATAATAAATGTCACAGGCCCTCCGAACGATAGAAGAAAAGAAGGAGTGGATGGACCTACTTTTTCAGACGCCAAATGTAAGGATAAGGCTTGATGAAGGGTATTTGCAGAAAGACGAAACTCCAAAAGACACCTCTATATGCTTTGGTCTGCTAAACGTGCGAAGAAGAAATGGAAGGAATGAAGGAGCAAGGGGGTGTTAAACCCCTCTTAAATTCTCATCTAACAAGCCAAATAAAGGCCCTTAAACGGCCCTGATCAAGCGCCTCTTCAGATTCGCCTTGATACCCATCACACGGCTGATGTTAAAAATATCTGGATGGCTGAGATCTAATGTCCTTTCGAACTTCAAAAAAGGCACTAATCATGATGGGACATCACCCCCACATGGCACGCCTAGCGCAAAACCCAAAAAACATGCATCAGTTGGCACGTGCAATGTTCGGCTGGTCATTTGTTGCCGAGGCATGCCCGCGCATAGGCGTGATGATTCATATTTAACCGACTAAACAACGACACACCAAATAGCTCCTCGGTCCGGCAAAACAAAGTCCCAAGGCCCAAGCATCCATATGCTATGACCCGGTGACTTGGGGGTGATATGGTCGAACTAAAGGATAGCCCACGATGGGCCAACCAAGTTGCGGTTGAGCAGCATGGTGTTCAATGCCCAGCAAGCATCGTAAGCGGCTGGAGCTAAAGCCAACCTTCCCTAGCATTCCGGAAAAGGTTCCAAGTCAAGTAGGGAAGGTAAGTTCGATCATAGAGTCCAATAAGGACTCACCATTACTTAACAAGAGAACGCCCTACATCGAACAGTCAGAAGGGCGGTGGGAAGATCCATCGTACGACCAAGGTAATGCTTGAGCATCTATATAAACCTATCATGTAAACATTAACAGGTACGCACACCTTTAGCCATCAATCTAGTATTCAGAGCTCTACCACTTGTGTTCTACTTCTAAGCTGTGAGCATTCACTGACTTGATCATCAAAGGCGTTCCTTGGCCACCCCGGCCGAGCACGTTGTTTTGCATGTTAGTTCGGCTTGCACTAACGAACATGTTTTTGGAGCAATAGGTCCTTTTTAAGCTGCAGTTTGGTTCGAAACCTGGTCAAGACAACTGATATTTTAAGAGAGTCCATGTAGTTTTTTTCATTTAACACAATATCTCATCTTGCTTTTTGAGAAAATGAGATCTTGTGAATAGCCAATCTATCAAGATTTAGGAATTGGATAGGTGAATCAACCCGATGAATCTCAATTTTGGCTAATCCAACAGGTGATTCACTTCAAGAAACCCTTGAAATGACATGATGTTTTAAATTTAAGGGCCGAGTTTAGGGCAAATTGGATTAGAATCGGCAAGAACTGATTCTGATCAAAGTCCATGTTTAACTTAGGTAACAAGATCATAACAATGATAATTATTTTGAGTACAAGAATAATCAAGTGAAATACACTTTAAAGCAACAATGACGCAATTTACTCTATAAAGGAAACGAGGGTAGGTTAGGAATTTTTTTTTTTAAATCCAAAATGAGTTTTATCAATTGAAACAACCATAGGCATGCGATTAATTAGCTAAATGAAATGCATTTAAAACAATATTCCCCAACAAAAAAAATCTTACAAGCAAATTCAAGTGAACAATAGTGAATATAATAAGTGTAATCTTTCATTCAGTGACACCATTTTGCTTTGTAATATAGGTTCAATTAGTTTGATGTATATCATATCATACTCAAAAAAAATGGAATAAATAATAATTTGAGTAAATTACTTATAAAAGGGGCGGGCCTCGGTGCAAGTTCAAGGCATTGAAACAGCCTCCCAACAAAAATTGTTAATTCAAGGATTGAGACTCTAAGAGTAATAGCCAACAAGAGTAACACGGCACAATGCCTTGGTGCTTACCGTATTTTACCTCAATCATTACCCAGTGCACAATATGTGCACTTCTGTTATTTGATTAGTCACCTGTCCACTACAACCACCTCCATCACATCCACACCTTCTGCTTGATACACCTCTTCCAAAAATCCACCATGGATGCAAGCATCACTATAGCAAATAATGCAAAGTTTTCCTCATAACAAAAAGGGGTTACTTTGGCATAAAGAGAGACAACATACTGGATACGACTAGAGGCCTCATTCATAGAATGCCATTCTCCCATTACAATAATTTAGTTTTGACAACTTCCAAATTAGAGTTTGACATAGACAAGAGATTAGCCTCCTGAATCTCTGTCCTATTTGTCTTCGTTAATCCTAGATCAGTGGAGAGAGGTCGATGGACATTGAGTTCCTCCCGTATCTCCTTATGGTCAATACAAAATTCACCAAAGATTTTCCTCCCTACTGAAAATTTTAAAATATTTTAATCGAGATAATAAATCCGACACTACTTTTTTTTCGGATGATATCTCTTCTCATATCATCTTATGCCCCCTACGCAGCCGTGTGAAACATAACATTTGTTGCAACTGAAAGTTCCATATTATTCGGCAACCATGAACCATACTTCTTACCAAACAAAAAAAGAAAAAGGCAACCATACTAAGAGAGTTGTGTTTCAACTTTCAAGCATATCATCCAACATAAATAGAAGATAAAACGTGTGCTCTCAAAAAGGATGTGGTTTCTCCCTAGTAGGTCATATATTGTAATTATAAGTCGTTTAAATGGCAGAAATGTGCATATAAACTAAGCTAATCTCAAAAGGGTTCGAGTTTTTATCTCGACTAACACAGAATATCACATGCAGTTTGGAAGAAGCAGCGCTAGCGAAAACGAAAAGAGGAACGGAAAAGGCACACACATAAAAGTATATGAAATTCAGTCTTACCATTAAACAATAAATAGGAATTCCTTCAAAACATAGTTGGAAAAAGATACGACGGTTATTTGTTATAAACCGTGAACCTAATGTCGTCAAAGATTTTAAGAAAAAACAAGAAGAATATGTGAGAAACCAAAGGAAAGTAATCTTAGCTCGTAGGACATCTAAAACAACGAAGGGGTTTTGAGGACGTGAATCCAACCTACGCCAATGGGCGACAGAAGCCCCGAAGCCATGAACGAGAAGCAGAGGAGGTGCAAGGGAATGATCCACGGGTTGGATTCCGTTACTCTGAATAAGAGGAGAAGCAGGAAGGACAAAGTAATTGATGGCGTAGCCCTTCCAACGCCATTTATTACACCTCTGCTTTATTTCATTTATGCGTAATACGATGCTGCTGCTGCCCCCGTCGTCGTCCTCGCCGCCTCCTTGACTTCTAATTGGAATAGGGGACGACCGCGAGTAACTTATCACGAGACACTGATGACGGGGATACCTTGCTTTGAAGCGATATGAGGGACCAAACGGACGAGAAGCAGATGAAAGATCAACATTCGGCGTTGGTGGGAAGAACAACGTCGGCCTTGGAGGGGCAATTGCTGTACCCTTCGTCATTTGTTTATCATATCGGTTTGTTCACGGTTCAAATTATTTAAATATAGTGATTACCAAAAAAAAATTTGGTATTTAAATTAATTTGGTCCACCCACATATCTCAAAAAGTTCTGTAATTTCGGATGTGATTTTTGTAGAATTTTCTCAGGATTTTCATTTCATTATAAAACATTCTTGAACACCAATGTCCAATCATTCCATTAATGCCAATAATTAGTTTCTAGAACTTCATTACATCACCAGTCTTTTTATGTGAATACACTTCGAAAAAGTTCCACTATGATATCTTATAATCCTCTCACTTGAGCAATTGGACCTTGTTTGATAATGGAAGCGTCAGTATTGCATTTAAATCAATCCTTTGATAGTTTAGATCAATTACATTTCTTTGTAATACTTGGAAATTTATATACTTTTGCATTGCAGGACTCCCATATTTCCTTGACTGTGATGAAGTAATCCTTAATTACTAATATAAAAAATAAAATAATTAAATATAAAGGATTATCAAAGAAAGAGACAAAATAATTATTTAGATTTTTATCGTTTATATCAACATCCTTCAGTATGCACTATTACTTTCTTCTCAAAAATTTCACCCCTCGTTCCTTACACACTATTTGTTGGTAGAATTTAACGTGTGATTGGTAAAGAGTAAGCATTTCTACAAAATTCAAAATTTAGGTTTATTTATTTATGAAGTGTGCACCCATCCATTTCTTTTAAAATTCCTATCTTATAGGTGGGACTTCATGAAAAAAAAAATGGAAATAATATATATTATTTTAATTATCATATGATCCACGTTTTTTTCTTTTTCACCAAACATTTTCCTTTTCTTTAATGTTCCTCCATTCCCATTACCGGTGGTTTCCACATGTCTATCTTTATCACTTGTTTTTCTCTTTCAAACAAAGGGTAAGTGGCATTGATTATTATTAATTAAGCAACCTTTTAATTGTACCATGATTACTATCAAAGTATTATTTTAATTTTTTTTTGGGTAAAAGGGTGCTTTATATTAAACTGTGAAAAATAAGAAAGAGATTACATTCTTTAATAGTGTTTTCTGTCAGCATCTTGGCTAGTAAGAATATCCAGTCCTGGAGGAAAATCGCTAGAGCATAGGCGAGTCTCCACAATAGAGCTAACATAGCTAGCTTAAAAAAAGAACAGATAGGGGGTGTCAATTTGCAGCATGAACTGTTCAAATAGAACCGCACCGATCTGTTATAGCCCAAACCGAACCTTAATGGGTTGTGTTTGGGCTAAGAAGAGCAGAGCGCACCAGATCAAGTGGAAGGCAAGGGATTCCCAATCCAAGAATATTCAGCAATAGTTTTCATGTTACATGCTTGATGCAGCCTTACCCTTGAAAACAACAACAAAAGCCGATACATAAATCATAACTAATTGATGCGTTCAAAATCTGCTCAACCCTTTAATCACTGATGAATGACCTACAAAATAACGTCAGATGTGGCCCGACCGTGGGAGTCGGGATGCCACATCCGAAGGCTAAGTCAGTTAAGGAATTGATCACAAAGCTCTAACTAGTTGCATAGCAGAAATTTGAATACGATTATACGAAATACAATCCAGTTGCCTTCTTTGTACGTAGGTTGTGGTTTATATAGTTTTTGTTTTCTAACCTCGTTCGTTGGATTCGTTCAAGCCTTCTCTTTTGTAGCCGTCGGATCTTTACAGTTATACCTCTTTCGTGGAGTAGTGGATAACTTCCCTTAATCACACGATCATTTGTTGAGGGCGTGGTAGTTACCCCGTTTTGCACGATCGCCCACTTCTGTGAATGTTAATAACCGCCATTTGGTGGATTATTTATCCTGAGTTTCCCGGACACGTGCTTGCCTTCTGGACGTGCAAGGTTCATTTCTTAACACGCTATCCTTTAACCAGGTTCATTCGAACCTGAGATGGTCGGGCCATTCCCGATCGGGGTCAATGATTGAATCGAGGGTGGATTCGATTCGATCATGATTTTCCCGTATCACGAGTCTCCCAGACCAAGCGTTCGGGAATGCTGAGGGCTTGGTTTGGTTCAAACCGAACATGAATATTTGATGAAGAATCCGAACGGTTTGACACTCGCTTGAACGTCAAGTAGCATTTATTAATGCTGTGTCATTGTTTTCCTTATACTCCAACAATGGCTCAATAAGACTTTACCCAACAACCATGGAGAACCCAATAGACGTCTATTTGTCGAGGAGGAGTGGTTGAGACCGCCCAAAGGAGATTGGTGTTTACACTTAATGCGTGTCTAGCTTATATACTACGTGATAGAGTTATGAACATCATATCATCATCATGCATCTGTTTATTTATATTGTAAATTATATGGTTATCTTATGATTTATGACGTGGAAATTGATGAATGTATGACATGAATGTTAGTTACCCTCATTGAGTTCAATGAAGTCATTCATTTATTTTTGTTTATTCTTTAGACTTCTCTACAAATTATAAAGACCCCACTTTCATTGAAGATCCTATGTCTAGTGGTTACTAGGAAGGCATAATCGGAGAAGAAGTGGATGCACATGATGCTTTTTGTTGGTGTCAGGATTGTTCCTATGGAGTCGCTTTCCATTAGATACTTGCTTATAATATCTTCCGCTGCAGACTTTAGACTTTATTTATTTATTATAACTTTGATGTTTAGCTTTTGATTGAAAGTTTTGGACAATTGTAATTATTTTATTTCAAACTTTATAATTTATTACTTGAAATTGATTTATTATCGTCATTTTAATTTTGTTATATCATGTGTTGTATGGAATTGTTACTGAACATAAGTCTTGCAGTGTATCACTCCCACGGGTATTCGGGCATGATCGGATCCGGCTGGATGAGGTGTGATAATCACCTCACTGGTTCAAACCCTCTTTCACTTCCCATACCCTAACCCATCTCTACCTTGAGCAAAACAACCTCATCGGCGCCATATCCCCTTCTTCTTTGCCATCGTCACTTTAGTTATAATAATCATAACTCCCCACCCCCTTTTGTAAGATTAGCATGTTTATTCATACCCGAAACATAAGAAATTACCTATTATTGGATTTGATGCTCGATTTAGCATCGATTGATCATTAGCTTTAAAACCCTAAGAACTAAAATTAGATAGGTTTAGTTCTATATTGACTTATGTCATTTAAGCCCGATTCTCTTATTTTCTTCATGTACTAACTGTAATATATGATGAATCGATGATCAAAAATGTTGTCTGTACTTCATGGTTACGTTTTTCTCTGATTTTTCAATGTTATCCTTTTGAGCCATTGCAAGGGCGGCAATAATTGTGGCAAAGACTTTATAGAAGAAGCCAAAATCTAGTTTGTGGTTGTAATTTTGTAGAAGTTGGAATTTAAGTTTCTCAAAATTCAAATCATAAGTTTGAAATCGATTGTGAGATTACCATGTACTTGCAGTGGTGGAGAAGAGTTGCAGCGGTGAGGCATTTCCGTTGTTGGAGTCAGAGAAGGAAGGTTGGATGGAAAAAGAATAAGAGTAAAAATGAGTTTTGCAGTGGGAAGAGAGATGTCTGCATAGACAAAGTGGAATGAGTAAGGTAAAAATGGGTTTTGCAGTAGGAAGAGAGATGTAGACAAAGTGAAGTGAGTGAGGGCATCTTGGCCATATTACACTCATAAGGATTATTCATTATTATCATCTATCTAAATTCGAGGTTTGAAAATTTTAAGGGTCATAGGGAGAAAAACTAAGTGTAGGTAATGTGTAAGTTTTGCATTTGTAGAAAGTGGGCTACCAGGAAAAACTCTAGGAAAAGGGTATTGTTTGAAAAAGAAATAAAAATAATAAAAATGAAGGGTATTGTCATTACCCAAACGAAAAAAAGAAAAGATTATTGAATACGTGAAAACTGAGAGAGGAGCTAATGGAAAAGAAGGTGCATGTGTGATGTGTCAAAGTATGGGTTGGATGGGAATTTCGGCCCACACTTGACAGTTGATATCGCTTCTCTCGATTGCCACTGCTCTAGACGGGGAAGGATGCCTTGCAGGGGTCGGTGGTTGGTTTGTAAATTGTCGTCGGCGTCGTCTTCTCTCCCTATTATTTCCTGATTTATTTTATGTCCGGTTACTTAAAATGCTATTCACCTCCCGGAAGGTCTTGGAAATAGATTAGGAAAATAAGAAACCTTTTGCCGAGATACGAACATACGATCGTAAAAAGAAAGACGAGAGAGAAAAAGAAGGGTACGCGAGGTAGGCAAATGTCTCCCACCGTGGTCGCAGCCGCATCGGCCGCCTCGGCGGCCAAACAGGCAGAGCAGCTAAAGCAGAACGGCAATCTTTACTTCAAGAAGGAGCGTTTCGCAGCCGCTATCGATGCTTATACTGAGGTACCTTTCGATCAAGTTGCCCCTATCGCTCCCTCTTTTCACCCTAATTCGTCGCCTTCTATATTTTACTGAACTCAATCGTCGTTCAACTCAATTTAAAAAGTACCACGAATTAATTTATTCTATTCTATTTTACTGAACTCCATCACGAATTTACTCTCAAATGCAGATATCTTCTGTTTGATGAGAGTCTAAGTTATATTTTTCATTATACTTTTCTCAATTTTCATCAACTATTCCGTTTTCATTTCCTTGGTTTTTTTTGTTATTTCTCTCTTTTTAGGCCATCACTCTCTGCCCAGATGTTCCGGTATATTGGACGAATCGAGCGCTTTGTCATCGGAAGCGAAAGTGTGTAAGCTGGACCCAATCTTTAATTATTGACGTTGTTATTCACATTTTATCTGTCTTACGGCTGACTTTGTCACTTTGCGTGCTTGCCGACCCAAATCCGATGGTTTTCGATAGCGACTGGAAGAGAATGGAATGGGATTGTGAGAAGGCCATTGAGCTTGATTCCAATTCTGTTAAGGTTGTTCTTTTTCAGCTTGTCTCGTAATTCTGTCCGTTTCGCAATATCACCTGGTAGACCCTATTTTATTTATTAGTTTTGTTTTCTTTTTCAGTTTGATTATCGCAACTTAGGTATTTAGTACATTTTGTGTGTCATCTGACCCTCCCTGGTCCCATATTATAGTTTCCAGCATGATTCAAATTCAACAAATGCTAAAGCTTTGCCAGTCTATTGGTGTTGTGTACGGTTGCATCTCTGAAAACTTACAAAAGGATTTCCAAATAAGGTAGCCACCAGTGGCATAGAGCTAGGAGATTGGACACAAAAACATTAACAACAGTACCTTCTTGTACTTTGGTTTTGGGACTTACTTTTTCTTTTTCTAGTAGTACTAGGAGATACAACCATATGGGGATGAGAGAGTAAAAGAACAAGGGAAGCAGCAGATAAGAAGTAATTGAAGTCAAAGCAACATCCGTGGAGCATCCTCCTACCAGGGTCGGCTACAAGGTCCTCCTTGTCCAAACAACTGCATTTGTGGTTCATAATTGAGCCCCACTACGTATATATTGTTCTCTTGTAACTTCTCCAATAATCAAACTGAATTTTCCTGCTCTTCCTTGGTGCATTCTTAGGTCTCAATTTGACATGCTCATGCCACTTTTAAGTGGCCCTCATGGAGCTTCCTAGATGGGTGCAACTCCCAGTTTATCTCTAGTACAGTCATTCCATACTCTTATATCTCCTGGTCTTTTGCCCAGCCTTGTGTCTTATACACTCATCTATATTTTTCTTTTCACTGCCAGACATTCGGTTCCATATAAAATGACTGTTCTTTTTACTGTCCTATAAAAATTCCTTGATGTACCCTAGGTCAAATAGGGTTAAGTCTTAATTCAAAAGTCTAGGTTTAGGGTTTTCGGGTAGTTTCTTATGTTACACAAGAATGTAAAGGGGTGGTTGGATGGGAATGAAACTTGGAAGGAATTCGGGTAATGATATATGGGGATGATTCTTAAAGTTTTGGACCATTCGAATTGTTAGGTTGGTGATTCTGATCTGGCATCAAGTTTGCCTGTTATCCTTTGAAATCAACATGCGGTTGATGGATATGGGTGGTGGGCCTTTTTTTATTACATTTGAGTGGTCATGGGCCTATTCTATGAGCTCAAAAGTTTTGGTGCCTAAGCTAAGTGTGAAAATAGTTTAAATTAATTGCTTTATTTAATGTAAATTCTGCCTAACTTAAGTTTTAGGGGCAGAAGAGTCCTTTTATGTTCTTATTTCAGTTCTAAGTATCATACTTTAAGTTAATTAGTTTATATTTTGAGTTAGTTTAATTTCAAGTAGAGTCCAGCTTGGAATCTAAATTATATTAGGATTCTGTTAATTATTTTGAAGATCCAAGCATTAGGAATTCTGGTTTTGTCAATTAGTTTGAAAATCCAAACTCTAGGAAGGTTTTAAGTGAAACCAAGCGTAGATTCTTACGGTGGCTGTGCAGGACAGTGTTTGATCTCCATCTTCAGGTGAATTCTAGCATCATTAGGCTCCATCTAGGTGTCTGGCAGGCCAGACACTTGATTCTGGTCCTCATATTACCCTTTTCCCCCCCATTTTTCTTGGATTTTCTTGAATGTTCAAAGTTCCCAAGACTCAAAATTCAATGCCAGATTTATGCCAATCTAGTTGTTACTTCTGTCCAGTTTGATCCCATTTGACGCCCGGCGACTAGACATATTTTTTTGTTGAGTTTCGTACTTCCTCCAACCTCTCAAACAATTACCTTGTTATCTCTCAATTTAACTATCAAAGCCCAACCAAACTTGGGGGATCCTATCCCTATATTGTTGCGTTTCAACCCATTCTGACACTTATAGACCCTAATTTCCCGTCACAAGGAATCTACCCAGTTTCTCCTATAGGATGGGCTAGGTATCCTTGTTACCCTGAATATCATTGAAGAACATATGATCTTGAACCACAAAGCCCTAACTTAACCTTTTCCCCCCTAAAACCAAATCTACCTACCCCATATGAGTTGTGGTTCTCTTAAAAGATCTTGGAAGAAGTGGCCCTCATTAGATTGGGGCTGCATCAATTGATGTAGATCTGAATTTGAATCTTGCTTTTTGTGGGTAGTATGAAATAGAAAGAAAAAAAGGAATTTAGGGTCGGGGAGTTTAGAATGCTAGGAGAATTGAGAATTATTCAACTGAATGCTGATTTAAAGAACAATGGAATGCTTGAAGAAGACCTTGATCTTGCACAAATTTTCAACTATAGGATGGAGATGAAATTTGAATAGAGAGAAAAAGAGGAAGAGTATTGAGAAGATGGTCACATGTCCATGCTATACACTGTACTCAGCTAGTAGCAATAAAAACTCAAAAATTTAATTATCAATTCATTTCTCAATTGAGCTATTACATTTATAACCACATTGGCTGACATAGTTTCCAATATCAACTAGGACGCTAAATCAGATATTGAATTTAAAATAGATTTGAATTAACTTTAGGACTTCTAGACATTCTAAACAGACTCATTTAAGTAAATAACTCAAAAGTTAACTCTATCTACCTATTAGGTATCCTAATCTAACTTAAACTCTGAAGTTAACTGCTAATTTTCATGCATCCACTTTCAGCCTCACTTTTGGGCTATATATATTGTTGAAAGAAACGATTGTAGTAGAATGACTCATTGATTAATGATCTCAAGCCCTCTATTTATAATTAAGTGGAAAGTAGACTATGACAAGGAATAGAATTTTACATGAATAAAAACTCAAATTTAACTCCTAATAGAATCCAACACTCCCCCTCAAGTTGAGGCATAGATATTAGTCATGCCCAACTTACCTACATTAGGGAAGAAATCTCTTTCTTTCAAACCCTTAGTGAAAACATCTGCTACTTGGTCTCCAGATCTTACAAAAGGCATGCAGATAAGCCCTTGTTCCAACATTCCTTTGACAAAAAACCTGTCAATTTCAATGTGCTTAGTTCGATCACGTTGCACCGGATTATTAGCAATACTAATAGCAGCCTTGTTGTCACAATATAACATCATAGGGTTTGGAACTTGGACTCCAATGTCTTGCAGCAAGCGTTTCAACCATAGTAGCTCACAAACTCCACGAACCATAGCTCTATATTCAGCTTCGGTACTAGATAAAGCTACCACATTCTGTTTCTTACTTATCCAAGTAACTAGATTACCTCCAACAAAGGTACAATAACCTGAAATTGACTTCCTGTCTGGAGATCCAGCCAAGTCTGCATCAGTATATGCTTCTACTTTTAGATTATCAGTGGGTGACAAAAGTATTCCTTTTCCAGGAGTTCCCTTAAAATACTATAGTATTCTGTTAACAGCCTTCATATGAGCTAAATATGGATCATGCATGAATTGGCTCACTATACCTACAGCATAAGCGATGTCTGGCCTGGTGTGGGACAAGTAAATAAGCTTACCTACCAGCCTTTGGTATCTTCCTTTGTCCACTGGTTCTCGCTCTTTTTTGTTAAATTTAGCTCCAACTTCAATAGGGGTATCAACTGCTTTACACCCCAACATTCCCATTTCTGATAATAGATCTAGGACATACTTTCTTTGGGATAGGAATATACCTTTATTTGATCGATCCACCTCAATCCCTAAAAAATACTGTAACTTCCCTAAATCTTTAATTTCAAACTCTATGCCAAGAAAGTCTTCAACTTTTGAATTTCTTCACCATCATTCCCTGTGATGACAATATCGTCTATATAGACAATGAGAAGTGTGATGTTAGTACCTGACTTCTTGATAAATAGTGTATGGTCAGCATTGCTTTGCTTGTACCCAATAGAAGTCATTGCCTTCAGGAGGCGTCCAAACCAGCATCTAGGAGACTGTTTTAACCTATAAATTAACCTCTTCAACCGACAAACTTTCCCTGCTGTATTGTCATCGGAGAAACCATGTGGGATTTCCGTATAGACCTCTTCTGCTAACTCCCCATGTAAGAAGGCATTCTTTACGTCTAGTTGGTGCAAGTTATAGTCTTTGTTCACAGCTATAGACAACAAAACTCTCACAGTGTTTAGTTTTGCAACAGGGGCAAAGGTCTCCTGATAATCAATCCCATAGGTCTGGGTAAATCCCTTTGCAACTAGTCTAGCTTTCAACTTGTTGACTGATCCATCCATATTTTGTTTAACCACAAATACCCATTTGCAGCCCACTGGTTTTTTTCCTGGAGGAAGTGTAACCAGCTCCCAAGTGTCATTTTTTTTCATTACCTACATTTCTTCTACCATAGCTGCCTTCCATCTCTTATCAGCATAGGCTTCCTGCCAACTTTTAGGAACAGATACAGATGACAGAGAGGATATAAAAGAATGGTAGAAGTCAGACAAAGAGTTGTAAGAAACATGTTTAGCTATGGGATGTTGAGTACAAGATCTGACCCCTTTTCTAACAACAATAAGAAGATCAGAAGAAGATACCTTAAGGGGAATAGTAGAATCTGATTATGGAGCAGGAGACTGAAGTGGTAACGTATTACCTTTCTCCACCTCCTTTAGCCGATTGTATTTCTTCCTCTGATAAGTCTGTACCTCCTTATTCTGGTCAATCTGGTTTTGAAAGACCTAAACAGTGTGTCGTATAGGAGTGGTCTCCCCCTAGCTAGGTTCTTCACATGGTTCAGAAATCGAAGGTGGAGGATTAGAGTCCTCAGTTATACTGGCCGAAGTTTCTCCCTGGTCAGGAAACTCTTATGGGACTCTTAAGTTGTGTTGGTGTGTGATAGGAAGATCTAGAGTCAGAAAGAACACCTCTCCTCTAGGACTCTCCCCTTGGAGAGGTGTATAGTAAAGGCAAAATTCATGAAAAATTTCATCCATGGATACAATGGTTTTCCTGGAAGGAGGATGATAACATTTGTACCCTTTTTGAATAGCAGAATACAGAAAAAATATGCAGCGTAGGCCGCGGGGAGCCAGCTTACTCTGGTGGGCTGTGATTCTGGCATAACACACGCATCCAAAAACCTTTGGGGGAATAACAAAAGAAGAGGCTCCCTGAAGAATCTCATTAGGACATTTAGAACCAAGTATTCTACTGAGCATCTTATTCATAAGATAAGAAGCAGTTAGTATAGCATCACTCTAGTATTGGTCAGGTACATTCATAGCAATCATAATGGAACGAGCTATCTCTAATAGATGCCGATTCTTCCTTTCGGCAACCCCATTTTGGGCAGGCTTCACAAAAAAAATTATCCTCTTTACAAGAAGAAACCAAATCCGGAAATATTTTCTTAAGAGTTCCTAGAGGGGGGTGACCTAGCTTACGGTGCCAATGATGAAGATCTGATATTACCGAATGGACTGGATTAGAAGATGTAGTCAAAGCAGACGTAGATTCTCCAATTGGCTCGAGCAAATAAAGTCCATTGTTTAGTTTACCACGTCCAATCTCCTTCCCCTTGACCAGATCCTGGAAGACATAGTAAGATGGGAAAAAGTCATTTTACAATTCAAGTTATGTGTGAGACTACTGATAAAGAGCAAGTTAGTAGAGAAAGAGGGAACATGTAAAACTTTAGACAAAGAAAGTGATGCAGAATGCTGAATGGTCCCTTTTCCAGCAATGGAAGAATAGGAGCCATCAGCAATTCAAACTTTATCCTTTCTAGAAGTTGGAGAATATTGTAAAAAATAGGTGGATAAACCTGTCATATGATCTGTAGATCCTGTATCAATGATCCAAGGAGTAGAAACTGAAGAAGCTTGAAAGCCTGTAAAAGTTTTACTTGAAGTAGCAAGGTAGGAGTTGGTATGGGTAGTAGAGGAAGCAGTGGTCGAGGCTGTACCGGCAGTAGAAGATTGCAGAATACGTCGCAGAGTAGCGAACTCCTCCTGTGAAAAACCAATGTCTGCAGAGGGTGTGGTGGAAACTGTCTCAGAAAGATTAGCCTTTGGTTTTCCCTTTCTTTGTGCTTGTTTTTGCTCAAAATCAGCAGGCTTCCCTTGCAGTTTCCAACAATTTTCCTTGGTATGATATGGTTTGTGACAGTGCTCACACTTGACAATCTCCTTATCCGGATCAAATTTAGTGTGAACAGACTGTAAAGTTGATTTCTCCATAATAGGAGTATGAAGCATGGCTAATCGACGACTTTCCTCACACTGAACAAGAGCATAAGACTGTTCTAGTGTAGGAAAGGGAGAACGACTTAAGACTTGCACTCTGATCTGATCGTACTCCACGTTCAAACCTGCCAAGAAGTCATATACTCGAATCTTATCAATTTGCTTCTTATAAGTCGCCCCATCATCTGGATTAGTGGGGTGATAATCCCTATAATGATCCAACTCTTGCCAAAGAGATCGCAACTCAGCATAATAGTGGGCCACAATTAGTTCCTTTTGGGTAGTCTCATGAAGCTTCTTTCGTAACTCATAAACCTGTGTATCATTCCCCAATTGTCCATATGTTTCAGTAGTTGCCTTCCAAATTTGGGTAGCAGTATCAAGTAATAGATATCCACGGGCAATATTTGGAATCATGGAATTCAAGAGAAATGACATAATAAGAGTCATTCGAGATCCATTTTTCTTGTGAAACGCCTGTGGTATTAGGTTTGATAGTAGTGCCTGTAATGCATCCAACAAGTTCTTTTCCAGTAATAGTCAAGTAAGCAGATCGGGACCAAATCAAATAATTTGTCCCATCAAATTTTACCGAGAGAGGATGAAGAGTGGGGTAATGTTCAGGGCCAGTGGGAGAAGTAGTACCATCAGTGGTTGCCATGTTGAAAGAATTGTCTGCAGTTCTTCGGTCTTCACCCTTTCAAAGTAACTGAAATGTTGCAGAATACAATAGCCAAACCACCCAAACAAATGATAGAATTCAAAAAATACTTAAAAAGAATACCATTTTTTTCTTTTCTGATGCTGATGCGATGCTGATTCTCATTTTGATTCTGATTCTGATGATATGGAAAATCACAAACAGGTCCCTGAAAGTTTGTAAATTTACAAACCTAACCCTCAAACATCATATTTATGTTTTCTGTTTTTCTTTTTCTTTTGGTTGGGCAGATCGAAACAGAAAACATAAATACAGCAGTAGTCTTCACACTCTTCAGGAGTCTCTTTCAGCGGAAGTTGCAGAAGCTCCGGCGATAGAGAGAAGCGACAATAGCGAGCAGCGGCAGCAGAGTTGCAGAAGAAGCAGCGGTAACCGATTCTAATCTGCGATTCTTATCGCAAGAAGCAGCAGCAGCAGGAATTCTTGTTGCGAGAAGCAGCAGGAACCGTGGTTCTTCTTCTCTTCTTCTTTCCTTTTTATTTTTTTTCTTCTCTGGTCTTCGAGGTGGAACTGAAACGATAGTGCAGCGGTGCGATGGGTTTGAAAAGGGAAAAAAAATATTCTACCAAACGATGGTTGCAGAATTATGGTTTGAAGAATTGATTTCTGCTATGGTTGCAGAATTAGGTTGTAGAAGAACAAGAAAAAACTGCGAAGGGTTTTGGAGAAAAAAAGATAATTTGCTGTGGGTTTATGGGTTTGAAGAAAGAAAAAAAATAGAAGAAGATCCTAATCGAACTTAGGCTCTGATGCCATGTTGAAAGAAACGATTGTAGTAGAATGGCTTATTGATCAATGATCTCAAGCCCTCTATTTATAATTAAGTGGAAAGTAGACTATTACAAGGAATGGAATTTTACATGAATACAAACTCTAATTTAACTCCTATACAACAACAACAATAAGCCTTGTCCCAACTAAATGGGGTCGGCTACATGGATTCTTGCCCTCCAATCAATTCTGTTCGAGGCCATGCTAGATACAAGGCCTAAGCTATATATATATCCTTTCTCACCACTTCTCCTAAGGTTATCTTAGGTCTACCCCTAGTTCTTCTAGTTCCTTCAATATGGATTATATCACTTCTCCGTACAGGAGCATTTATAGGTCTCCGTTGAACGTGGCCGTACCACCTCAAACGACTTTCTTTAAGCTTATCACTTATGGGAGCAACTCCCAGACCAACTCTAATATGATCGTTTCTTATCTTATCCATCCTAGTTTTGCCACTCATCCATCTTAGCATCCTTATTTCTGCTACACTGAGTTTATCTATATGATTCTTTTTAACAGCCCAACACTCTGCACCGTACATCGTAGCTGGTCAAACAACGGTCCTATAAAATTTTCCTTTAAGCTTTAATGGAATACGCCAATCACATAAGACCCCAGACGCACCTCTCCACTTCATCCACCCTATTTTAATTCTTTGGGAAACCTCATCTTCTAAATCACCTCTTTTACTTATGATTGAACCTAGGTACCTAAAACAATCATTCTGAGGAATCTCTTTATCGTCAAGTATCACCCCCTCATCATCTGCCCGATCATGACTAAAGTTACAAACTAAATATTCTGTCTTCGATCTACTAAGTTTAAAGCCTTTTGATTCCATAGCTAATCTCCATGATTCTAATTTGGTATTAATCCCCACTTGGGTCTCATCAATCAACACAATATCATCCGCAAAAAGCATACACCAGGGGACCTCATCTTGAATGTCTTTGGTTAATTCATCCATTACCAGTGCAAATAGATATGAGCTTAAAGTTGACCCTTGATGTAGCCCAACTGTTATCGGGAATTCATTACTTTGTCCCCCCACTGTTCTAACACTAGTCACCGAACCATCATACATATCCTTAACATATCTATATATTTATTTGCAACACTTCTTTTCTCTAGTACTTGCCAAATTAACGCTCTAGGGACTCTATTATAAGCTTTTTCTAGGTCAATAAATACCATATGAAGATCTTTCCTAAATTCTCTATACCTTTCCATAAGTCTCCTAATTAAGTAAATAGCCTCCGTTGTAGATCTTCCCGGCATAAACCCAAATTGGTTCTCCGTAGCTGTAGTTAAGTGTCTCAAACGGGTTTCAATTATTCTCTCCCATAATTTCATCGTATGGCTCATCAATTTAATGCCCCTATAGTTATTACAACTTTGAATATCTCCTTTATTTTTGTAAATTGGAACCACAACACTTCTCCTCCAATCATCTGGCATTTTCCCTGTGCTCATAATCTTATTAAACAACTTAGTCAACCAAACTAGTTCATGGGTTCCTAAGCTCTTCCATACTTCAATTGGGATTTCATCAGGACCTTGTGTCTTGCTGAGTTTCATCCTCCTTAAAGCTTCTTTTTCTTCGACATCGAAACTCTACGTATTTAAGTTCGGACATTGGTGCCTTGGTGAAAAGTGTAATCGTCTGAAACATAAGTGCTTGAAGAATGCTCATTTAGTAAAAGAAATAGGTTTCCGATCTTTTCTTAATATCCTCCTCACAAACTAATATTCTACCATCTCCATTTTTAATACATCTAACATGGTCAAGATCTCTACTCTTCCTATCCCTCATCTTAGCTATCTTATAAATAGATTTTCCCCCTTCCTTTGTGCCCAACTTATTGTATAATCCTTCATACTTCCTTTCCCTTGCTTTTCCCGCAATTTTCTTAGCTTCATTTCTATCCAACCTATACCTTTGAAGATCCTCAACATCCTTAGTTCTTTGCCATGTCTTAAAGCTAGCTTTTTTATTCCTAATGGCAGCTTGAACCTCACTATCCCTCCACCATGTCTCTCTATAAGAATGGATCTTTTCTTTTGATTCACCTAGAACATCTTTAGGCACCTTCTTAACACACATAGCCGTCTCATTCCACATTGCATTGGTATCCCCTTTAAAATCCCATTTTCCTTGTTTGACTACTTCATTAACGAAGGATTTAGAGTACTCTCCTTTCAAATTCCACCATCTTATTCTAAGATAGTTTACCTTGGACCTTTTATGTGTTCTTGGGACTAAGCACATATCCAAGACCACAAGTCTATGTTGTGCAGTTAAGCTTTCCCCCAGTATCACCTTGCAATCCTTGCACAACAATCTATCAGTCCTTCTAGTTAGGAAGAAATCTATTTGGCTTCTATGCTGTCCACTTTTGAAAGTAATTAAATGTTCATCTGTCTTTAACTCCTATACAAACTCTAATTTAACTCCTAATAGAATCCAACATATATATATATATATATATATATATATATATATATATATATATATATATATATATATATATATATATATATATATATATATATATATATATATATATATATATATATATATATATATATATATGCATGTTTCCACATTGCCCTTAATACTTTTAAGTCGGTGGGGAACATCATCTTTGTGTCACCCTCTTTGTTAAAGGTTGATTAGAGGTATCTCAAGCATTTACTTTGTGGTAGCCTTGTAATATCCCCTGAGTCTCTAACTCAATGTTGCATTGCCGGACTGGAACTCGGAAGAGCATGTGCCAGCATGTTATGGGCTACACAGGTGGGCAACTCGATAAAAGAAACCTAACCCATGGAAATAGAGAAAGATAGTTCCTTAGAGGTTGCTTCGTAAGAAGAAGAGAGAAGGAAGATCTCTCACTTGGATGGCATGGGAGGGTGGATAGTGAGCTTTTAGGACCTGCAACTGGAGGTTGGTCACAAGAGTCACAACTAGGTAAGAGTAAGTGTAAGTTTTGAGAATTATATATGGTCAAGGGTAAAAAGGGGCAACACATAACTAGTATTGAACCCTGGACTCCTCCAAGGATTGCTCATGGGAGCCTAACACAAGGAAAAAGGGACGAGAACAATAGGATTAATGATTAAGGGGACATGAACAAATCTGGGGCTGAGAACAGTCTAGTTGGCTGACTGCAAGGAGCTAGTCAATAAGGATGTTGATACCCCATCAACTGCCTCACAAAGTCTGTCGATGGGTAAAGTGCAGGTAATTTGTAAGGAAATTACCCCAAAGCCCCTAACAGAAATCCTCTGAGAGAGAGAGAGGGAGTCAGTATAAGGCTAAGGAGCGTCTTCAATCATTTGGGGTTAAAGAGTTGCTGGAATTTCAGATCTGATTTTTTATTTTTTATGCTGGAAGTTGAATCTCACTCCCCTTTACGGCCATGTATAAGTTTTGTTAGAATTGGTTACGGCTTTTAGAATTAAATGCAATAGGGTTATTCCCTGTATTCTTTGGAGTCTAAAGAATTCCGAATGCTGTATTTACGACATGACATACCAAGCCCCTAGTCGACGTTACAATTACTTGTGTAAGCAAATTGGATTGATTAATCATTCAAGTAAATTGATATCAGTGCGTGGATCAAATACCCTAGAAAAACCAATGAATTGACAGGATTCTACCGGTGAAAACCTATTGGGAATTGGAGAGGAGAAGCCCCAAAATTTGGAGTTGGTTGCTGATAGCAACCTAGGCGATCAATGCAGCATCGACTGGCATGCCCAGGGCATCGACTTGCTGGTGCTACTGTTGGAAACTGTGTTGTAGCTGGAGGAAATAGGTCTTGGATGCTAACTAACTCAGGCGTGTTATAAGTAAGGGGGTTTGTAGTGGAATTAGAGGCTATCACCGAAAGTGGTACTTCATTTCTAGCAAAGCAATTCATTAAGTCAAAGTGTGGGGAATTGGATGATAGTATTCAGGATTGAATTTATATTTCAATGAACTATTGCTGAATTGTGAATTGAATTGTAAGATTTGAACGATGTGCTGCTGTAAGTAGGACATGCATGCATCAGGGTCATGCTGAGGTTGGATGTGAATTACTGTTAGTCTTGCATTCGTATGTTCCTTGTTTATTTGACTTTGTTTAACTGCTATGCTAGAACTGATATTTGAATTGTGCTAGAATGGGGTATTATTCTTTATATATTGAATAGGGGGTGTTGGCAACAACCACTGCCTCTACATGCTTATGCATTATAACATTCTCATGTGCACCATCTAGCTGCATGTTAGGATGTACCCAACAGTGCTACCACCCTACCAATGGGGTGTATTGAGGTTGAATAACCTGTAGTATGTGGTTGAGTTACAGTTACTTCACTTACTTGTGGGCACCCATGAGCGGTGAGAAACCATAAAGGGACAGAGTAACACTGGTATAACATTCATGCCATACCAACAATTGAGGGGACTTGAGGATCAATTACTCCTAGAATGGTCGGGGATACTAGACCATTAATAGAGGGGACTTGAGGAATGGTATCGCTTAACCATGTGTGGTACTTCAAGTAAATAATCTATGCATGCTTAGGTAATTTCTGAGGCTCGCACAGTCCTAGGCCATCAGTCATGCATTTTATTTTTCGAGGTGAGGTTGAGGATGATGCGAGATAGAGTGGGCTAAAATACTTGACAGCCTCGTTCGTGGTTCAGATTGGTGATCTTACCCTAGAACACCCGATCTCTGAGATGATGAGAGTGTGGATCTACCTAAAGTGGATTGGTTCGAGGATTAAAGCGTGATATAGTAGTTAGAGACCAGCATCCCGATATGCATATTTGTGGCATCTAGGATTCATAAATCATTCTTGGATGTGTTTGTGTTCCCCTTATGGGTTTGGTGCAACTCACCGTGGGAAATCTCTCTTTTAGATGATGGTGCAGGTCTCGACATGGTGGCTGTGCCTGAGGCTCCCCCACCTGATGAGTTTGGTGATGTGGTGGCTGCCGAGCCTTTTGAGCTGTTACACGACGCTTTGTTTTGCTATTACTCTTGTTCGTATGGGATCCATATATCTTAGTGTTGTTGGTGGTACAGGATAGTTTTGGATAACTTGTTCTTAAACTCTTTATACTTTAGGCATTGATGACTACACTCCGAATAATTGTAATAACTTCTTTTAACTTTACTTTAAACTCGTCGATTAGGTAAATTAACTCTAAATGTTATCGAGTGAGTAATTGTGAATTACATTTCATTATCTGTGAGTGATATTAATTGTTGCATGGTTATGGTAGTCATCTGTTGGTCCAGCAGGGGATCCGTGGTTAGGCGGGTTAGCTTGGCAAGCCCATGGTAGGGGGTGACAAGCCCTTACTCCTTAAGTTTCACTGTATCATTGCCTTTCTTGATTTGACTCAGTTGTTTCTCATATATTTTGTCTTTGTTTTGCTTAACTTGAAACCTCTTGATTCCAAACATGATTTTGATAATTCCAGCTTTGTATCAATCCCTTCCACTGTTTCATCCATCAAAACAATACTATCAGTATATAGCAGACACCTGTAAATCTCATCTTAGGTGAACTCATTTCTGAGAAATGCAAACAAATAAGGGCTTAGAGCTGAGCCTTGGTGACCTTGTAATTGGGAAGTCACTATGTTGTCCCTCTGCAGGTTTGATACTCATCACCATGTCTTCATGCGTGTCCTTAATTATGTCCACATCGTTATGAGCTCCTACTCCTCTCTAGGATATGCCAAATAAGCTCTCTAGGTAGTCTATTGTAAGTATTTTTTTTTCCTCTTTTTCTTTTTAAAGGTTGATAAAGATCATATAGAGGTTCTTTTTAGGCTCTAAAGATTTCCACAAGCCTCCATAACATTAATTGCTTCTATCGGGATCAGGATTCTTTATTCCTAGTAGAAATTAGGATTGTTGTAGTCTTCTTGCTCTACAGTACACGTTTCTGTATACACGTGCAAATCAATTTGTCTCCAACTATATGTTGGGACTAGCATTACTACACGCTTCTTTTTAAAGTCATGTATCACTTACGGGGAACTTTCAACATTTAGTCATATCTATTACTCTTTTTCTGCCTTTAGTATCTCAAATTATCAGAAGGTTTTGCTGTTTTCTGGTGGATGACAGCCAAAGGACTGTATGAATACTGTTTCTGTTTTGGGGGCCAAAGAATACTGTTTCTGTTGGGTGTTTTGCCTTTTGTGTTCATTTGGTGTGCCATGGTCTGTTAGTACTGGACTCACTATATATCTTCTGAATAATATGTATATAATCCATCTGCCTGACTGAGTTGGATGTGCTTCAATTAATGGCAGGCACACTATATGTTGGGACTAGCATTACTACAAAGGAAAGAATATACTGGAGGAGTGAGGGAACTTGAGAAAGTAATCACCCTTCCCTGTCTATTTTCTTCCTTGATATTTGTTTTTTAATTCTTACAAGTTATCATGGTGCTCACTCATTTATATAGTTATGTAACGAGCAAAGTCCATTGTTTTCCTTTTCCCTTTCACGAGCAAAGCATGTATCTCATGGTGGTGGTTGAACATATGCATTTTTTTTTCAATAAAATTTGTGACATTTTCGTGCTGCACAAAGTTAAACCCTGGTCAATGCTTTTGGTTGTTTGGAAAGTGTCAATGATCAGAATTGCCAAGCCCCCTGATCTTTCTTCACAGGTTTGCACACAGAACTATTGTCCAAATCCTGAGTTTCCAAATGCACAACAACTTGTTGATTGACTGAAACCTTCAAGACATGACCTCTCTGAACCCCATCCATAAGTTCCACATTACCTTCTCTGCCATTTGGAAAAAAATAAATAAAGACGAAAACTTCCTTTTGTTAGTATGTCACTCTTCACCTCACTGGGGAGTGCTACTGCAACCTGCAGTATCATCATCCACTTTCTCTTTTATTTCCACACAGTAGAGGGAAGAAACTCAAGAGTCCTACGGTTTCCCAAATCCCTCCAGGAACCCTCTTGTATTTCATGGAAAATCACGTTACCACTTTCTTCCATTCCTCCCTGTGAATTAATTGACCTTGTCCCAGTCAGAACCAGATATCCATGAAAAAGAAAAGTGCAGAGCATAAAAAAGAAAACAAAAACTCCTACCTGTTTCAAAGTTGCCACAGCCATTTACTTCCTTTGTCTATGACGTTGCCACCCATAGCAGAAGGCTGAAGCCCAATTCCAGTCGAGCTCATCCTCCACACTGGTTTCTCTAGAGTAAAAGATACTAATGTAACCTAGATTTTAGGATTTTGGGGTGTGCAAATATTTCCCTAAAATTAGGGTTACTCCAGGATCCTCTCCTTCGTGGACCAGCAAATAAAGAATCAAACATGGGAATTGGAAATTTCCCACCAACCTAAATTGGATGGGTCTAGGGATTAAATTTGAGATGGTTAGGGTTTTGGAAAAAGATATGGGAAAAGTTCAGTTACAACAGCAGCAGCAACAACAACAACAATAAGCCTTGTTCCAACTAAATGGGGTTGGCTACATGGATTCTTGCCCTCCAATCAGTTCTATCTGAGGCCATGCTAGATACAAGGCCTAAGCTATGCATACCCTTTTTCACCACTTCTCTTAAGGTTATCTTAGGTCTGCCCCTAGCTCTTTTAGTTCCTTCAATTTGGTTCATATCACTTCTCCGTTTAAGGGCATTTATAGGCCTCCTTTGAACGTGGTTGTGCCACCTCGAATGGCTTTCTCATAGCTTATCACTTATGAGAGCAACTCCCAGTCCAATTCTAATATGATCATTACTTATCCTATCCTTCCTAGTTTTGCCACTCATCCATCTTAGCATCTTCATTTTTGCTACACTAAGCTTTTGTATATGATTCTTTTAACAGCCCAATACTCTTCATCGTACATCATACCTGGTCGAACGACGGTCCTATAGAATTTTCCTTTAAGCTTTTTAATGGAGTACGTCGATCACACAAGATCCCAGACATACCTCTCCACTTCATCCACCCTATTTTGCTTCTTTGGGAAACATCATCCTCAATATCACCTCTTTTATTTATGATCGAACCAATGTACCTAAAACAATCACTCTGAGGAATCTCCTCATTGTCAAGTTTTACCAACTCATTGTCTGCCCGATCATGACTAAAGTTACAAACTAGATATTCTGTCTTCGTTTTACTTAGTTTAAAAGCCTATCGATTCCAAAGCTGTTCTTCATGATTCTAACTTGGTATTAATCCCTACTTGAGTCTCATCTATCAACACAATATCATCAGCAAAAAACACACACCAAGGAATCTCGTCTTGAATGTCTTTGGTTAATTCATCCATTATAAATGCAAATAGATATATGAAATGTTCAATTAACATAATCTAAATGGGTTGGGGATAAATTGGATGGATGATATTAGGGTTGTAACAAAGAAATATGATATGTGCTAGAGATACCCAGACTTACCCTAGGATGGAAAGGGAAGTCTGGAATTGGGTCTAGGAGGGTTAGGGTTTTGGGATTGAATTAGAGAAAATTGGGGCTCACCAATAATCTAGATGGCATAGATTCCCTGAGATGGGAAATTGGGGTCTAAGGTGTCGTTGTTTTTGGATTGAAACTTGGAAGGCATGTAGGTAATAATATGGGGACATGATTCTCCAAGTTCAGTAGGGTTTGGATTGCTAAATTAAAACATATAAAGGTTTTTTATGGTCTTTTGTAAGTTCGGCAATTCAAAAAAATAAAAATTATATCTTGAAATCGGATGGTCAGAATAGGGTCACATTTAGGGTGATGGGATTCTTAAAGTTTGGGACAGATCTAATTGTGTGGATCTGACCTTGAAACTTGGAGGGTAAAGTCCGAAAATACAAGAAAAAAAACAAAGGATTGTGCGGTGGATGAGGGAAGAAAAGGGAAGGCTAGGATGGTGTTGGGGATGCTGTTCACTCACTTGGAGAGGGTTAAAGGCGGCTGTTATGGTTGAATTGCTGTTGCGATTGAGGAAAACTTGCTGAAATTTAAAAAATGAGATCTCACACAACGGCCGTGGCCTTCCCGAGAACCCATATCCACGACTTGACTTGCCTTCAAGCTTAGATTTAATTTCCTTCAATTCAGCTAAAAATATTTATGGCCGGAAGGCTTTATTTATAGCGGCAAACACAGAAATAGGAAAGGACTCTAAGTTGGAAACTAACCAAACTCTAATTGGCTTCATAGTTCTCAATTTTGCCAAAATTTCAGTGAAATTCTCTCTCTCTCTCTCTCTCTCTCTATATATATATATATATATATATATATATTCTTTTTTAATTTCAACCCTGAGTTTCAGTAGGTTTTAGGGTTTTTATGGCTTGGTTTTCAGTGTCCAGCCTAATTTGAGACAAGTGGAAATGTTATTTTGCCTAAAACATAACCTAAAGGGGTGTTCTTGATCGACACATGCCGGATTGTATGTGGGTGAAACTGGAAGTCTGACACATGAACTTTAACAAATGTAAATATGGATATTATGCAAGAGAACACTAAGATATTCATTAAAATGCAACAAAAAAGATAACTAAACTTCAATGTCCTAGTACAATTGTAATGTAGAATTCAGTAATCAATAATACTTTGTTAAAATAACATAAGTGTATAATGTAACAATATATGATTGAATTACAAATTAAAATACACATCAGACCTACTCTTAACCTATAGCTACTATAGCGGGCTGGCTCCATCCCTTGGCCTAGGTAGCTCTGCGAGTAGTGGACATACCCAGCCCACTACATGGAATGCTTATAGTTATTAAAGAAGTCAGTTCTTGCCCTTATGTAGGTGGCATCATTTGCATAAAATAGCCAACCCATTTTTTGGGCAAGTGTAGTAAGGGAAATGACTCCCTGACGAATGACGAATCTCTCCATATACCGCAACTGGGTATGCAATTGGTGTTGGTACTATTACTACTAGTGGCCGTGATGGATATCCAAAGATGGACTCCACAAATGATCCACCTGATCTATCCCTATATCCATATGCAAACTTACCACTCAAATCAGCAGATGAGCCACCATGTGCACTCGAACCGGCAGATGAGTCAACATATGCCCCTCCATAAACTCCCCCATATCCATATCTGTAGGCCTATGAGCCCCATGTGGTGCAGACCCCACACTCTTCTTCATGGTAGAAGATCTTGCTCTCGAGCGAGATCTTGCTACCTTGAAAAAACGAGATCTCGACTATCTCGGTGAGAGCTCGGTTGAGATATGCAATTTTTTGGCATCAACTCGGTGGCACATCTCAGTGGGCTTTAGGGTCCCAATTGGAATGAAACTTGGTATTTAGCTTATTTAAGGCCTTTTGAACACATTGGTGGCCTTGGATTTGTTATAAAACAACTTAAGTGTGATTTCTAAGTCTACCCATAGTGTGAAACTGAAATGTTGTAGTATTAGGGAATGCAAATACATCATGTAATATAGAACCTTTAAGGCATATAAATGCAAAGCAAGTGTATCAAATGCATCAAATAACCTAAATGTCATCAACATTCCATCCATATGAGTATCACAATCTCAATTTTTAAGAATAGAATAATAAAATTATACAACCATTAAAAGTTCTGTATAAGTCATTAAATCATAAGTTTATAAGACAAGTAGAGAATGAATGATCTTCCTTCGATGTTGTAATTGTGCTAAGAGTAGTTGCAAGTGAAAATCCAGGCAAAAAAAGGGCAAAAATTGGCAGTTCCAACGAGATATGACGAGATTTCGAGTGAGATATCCCAACTCTCTTCTCTCGATTTCCATCTCGTCTTGCTTCTTTGAAAAAGCGAGATATCTCGCCGAGATTTGCCAGATATCTCACTTGCCATCTATGCTCATTGATCTTATCGAGTTTGCCAAGCTAGCCACGTTAGTGTCCGTTTGGCCTGTTGGGCGAAACTGGCCACAAGGTCCTTTGGTGTAAGTGTTGCTTGTATCTCAAGATATTACGCAAGTGTACGTATCGCAATCAAGTAATAAATGATAAGTAAAGTATCAATCCCACGGAGAATTATATCCTTAACTTTCAATGTAAAAGTAAAATTGATTTAAATGAGATTAACAAGGTTGATTGGTGATTGACTAACTAAATAACCATATGACAGGTAATAAAACTAAGGAACTAAAATGAAGATTAAGCAATTGAGGGAACTTAATGAGTGAAAAGAGTGTTGGGAATCAAGTTTCCCCTCCCCTGAATTTTATAATGCAAGTTCTAAAGTAATACTACAACCCCAAGATAAATCAAGAACTTGGAATGAATGGCAATATGATATTTTCCAATACACATAAGCTAGCATCCTAAATCAACATCTACATATTCCTATTAAGAATTGAATTAAGAATGCAATTTAAACCCAATCCAATCAATGGTAATGTGAGGTAATTGGGTATTCCTACCCAACCTACTAATTAACACAACCTAATTAAAGATTATGCTAACTCACACAATTCAACAAACACCTAGACTCCATTAATTTCCCAATTAATGAAATCATAACATTCATTCAAGAACTGAAATTAGTCAATATAACATGCTGAATTCATTAACAGTAAAGTGGATTGCAATAAAACTAAAGAACACATGATTAGTTACATCTCAAAATTCAGGTTTAGGTACTACTATCATCCCAACACAGCAAAGATTTAGCTCATAACAGAATTCAAATACATAAAACAAAGTATAGTTGTCATGAGACTAGAAAGTAAGAAGATATAGTTATAAAAACAAGAAGAAACTAAAGCTTCAATGCTTCCACACGAGCTCCAACCTTCTTCTCCAGCAAATCAGCAACTCCAGCAGCTCCTTGCTTCCACAAGAGCTCCAGCATTCGTTCTCTCTTCTCTCCTTGCCTTAGCCGAGTACTCCTTTCTCCCCTTGGCCGAATGTCTCTCATTCCTCTTCTTTGCCCCCCTTCTCTTTCTTCCAAAAATTCTTTCAATCATTAGGTTAGATTCTGGCCATAGGATTAGAACATTCCTCCTGAGATCAAGGGCTGAGAACAATCATATATTTACAAGAATCATGTCCTCTTAAGTTAGCTCCTTCTGGTCATTTCCACCTGTATTGGATCTAAGAATATTCTGCTCCGTTTTGCTGCAGCAACTTCACAGCAAAAGTTAGAGGAAAGCTTCTTCTCCTATTATGGCTCTTTACCTACATTTTTCAAGAGAAAGAGAAACAGTCAAATTCATCCACAAATCTGAAGAGAAATTCATGTAAAGGTGACAATAATGAGCTAAACAAGATTCAACATGTTAAGACTAAATAAGACTACATCTAATGAATACTATCACTAAAACAAAGACAAAATGCTCTTAAATCAAGCCATCTCAAGTATAAAGTTACCAATCTTAACTCTATTTCATAGAGTTATCAGTAAGTACCCCTAGATGTGGAGCCTTTGGCTTTATTAAGAGATATGCGACCATGGTGCTCATCCTGGGTGGATGGGTGAACGGTGACTCCCTGATGAATCTGATGGGGCCCGACGGTGTTTTGGTAGTGAAACTGCCGTGCGCTCTAGGAGTTCTCCACCACCATGACCACCACCACCACCATCATCATCATCATCGTTTTCATCGTCTTCGTCATCATCACCGCCCGTCCATCATCACCATCATCCTTGTCATCACTACCACCATCATCCCTGTCTTGAGATTGACTAGGAGCAGCCTTGGTCTCATCTAGATCCTATGCGTATGTTGAAAGCAAAACATCATCGTCGGGGTGGGGCCATTTTTTAATCCTTGTCTAGAATACCAGCTGCCTCTTGTGTATGCACCTAACCCTTGTTAGCCATGAACACATCAGTGTCCACTTGCTAAGCAATATTTGGGTCAAGCCTCCCTCAATATTGGTCAATATTTGCTTACCCCAGTCCCACACTTAGTCGACAAAGGGGTCCTTATCATTTGAGTCCACCTGGAAGATATTCGCGAGATTGATAGTCTCCTGCTTCTTGTCACCCTCCACCTAGCTCCATATATGCTGCATCTTCAATCTCAGGTTATAGTGGCGAATAAAAGGTTCTTTAGGCGCTAAGATCCCAATCTATGTCGCCTCTTTGAGTGGATCAAGGGAAAGGTTGCTCTAATACCTTTCATATCTAGAGGTGAAACAAGTATGCGAGAGGTCCTTGATCGCCATTCTTCTGATGTTCTCTGCACTCCCGCCATAGAGAACCCACCACTCAGCTACATTATGACAGAAATATTAAGTTATTGCTTGATAGTTAATCTAACAATATGCAAAATGTAATAATTCTATACGAGTTATTGACCTTACTTGGATCTGTGCGATCCCGTCCCCTCACGGTAACCTCTGAACCAAAGGGCCTGAATCCGTGCTTGAAAACCTTGATCTACAATCATTTGTACTAGTGGTTAGCTAATTTTTTATCAAAATTCGAATGCAAGTCGTGAGTCCTAATTTGCTATTGTCTCACCTCATTGTTACATAGGGAGTGGAGCGTCGAGTCCGGCTTCAACTTTGCAACCATGACCATTACCTCCTTTAGCAGCTCCCTGTTTATCCCCAGAGGGTTTCTGTACTAGTATTTGGGGTCAAGATAGTAGGCTGCACAATTTAAAAACACACAATTAGATATGAGATTTTCATTAACATAAGAATGAATGAATTACCAACAAATTGTGTATTTACTCACCAATCTTATGCAGTGCATGCGTAGATGTGCAATCCATTGTTCATCAATGATCTGCTGAAAGTTCTTGCTGCCTCTTGGATATGCATTTTGTACGTCCTCTTTCATGGACTTAATGGCTGTGTACATATGGGGGCATAATGGGCCCCTTCATAGAGGAGTCCCCATCTGTGGGACCTTTAAAATAGGGTCCATCGTCCTTAACACCATCCCCACCCCTGTTTCCAGAAGTCATCTGATGATACTGTATCCTGTGTTGTGTGCCTGCTCGGGTTCTGGGGTCTTGGATCTTGTCCAAACAAACCAAGTTTGAGATGCAAACATGGATCTCAACCATGTTCTCTTGCCCTCGATACTTTTTAAGGTGATGATATGGTTTGTGGCAAACCTTGTGACACTTGGTCGTACTATGTCACCACAACGTGTTTACCTCATCATAGGAAGAGCATAGCCATGATTATGTCTAAAGTTTGTGAATTGTCTAGCTCTCTCCGTTGTGCTCTCCACAATCCAGATCTTCCCAATATCCTTCAACAAGAGGTAGTGGGCTGTAAAGGGTGTCTAAAATACACTGTATTCCACAGATTGCATCATCTCACTGGCTTTTTTGAAATTAGAACTGTTGTCTGTCACGATCTGAACCACATTCTTCGGCCCTACCTCCTCCATATTCTGTAGGAGCTCTGAAATATTTAGTGTCCAACCGTTTGGTGAATTTCGGGGAGACTTAGCAGAGACTTTGTACAAACCCATTTCGACAGGCATTTTGTTTCGGTACTTTCCGTAACAGCGAAATTTTAAAATTTCATGAAATTTAATACTATGATTGGCTTATCCAAAACTAATTCAGTTACTCTTGACTAAGACTTTGACTCAAACAAGAACACTTCAAAACTAACTCTAGAAAACTCTAATCCAAATTCTAAGAGTAGATATGCGGAGTCCTAAAAAATAAGGAAATTAAACTGGCTAATGTTACATCTTTTCTGTTGATAGAAACTAAAGGCATAATAAAGGTGGGTTTGGGTTGGGAACTCAGTTGAACTGAATCTTGAACCAAGATCTCGTTTCCACTGAGATGGTGTACTTCCCCTAATTTGCATGTGATCTCATCTTGGTCTTACAGGTAAACAGTGAGTTCTAGTTCCATGCTCTTTGCACACCTTGAGTTCTATTTGTGCACCTGAATTTGTCAGTCAACTACATTATTTGCCACTTGCTCGACTTCAATCTGCATACCACATTAGGTTTTACGTGATCTCTAATTTGGACTTCCGTAACATCTCACCGAGTGAATCCAAGCTTTAGAAGCCTTCCCTGCCTCCCTCCTTTGAGCTCACTTCTATGGCCTTCCTGCTCTACACTATTGACCTCCCAATCCCATCTACCAAGTCTCACTCTCAGTCATCTATTCCCTAACCTAGATTTTCATATTACTCCCCTAACCTCCTGCCCACACCTCTCATGAGATACACCTATTCCTTGTACTCCCTCCAACATCTCTTCTCTGACTTTTCGCCTTCCTTTATTCTCACCAGTCCAGAGACCTTATCCAGCATTAACACAACCTACTTTGCAGGTTGTGATCCAAATATTCAATTCTAATGGGGTAGGTTGTTGTGGATGGCAACCCATTTTCGTTGTGAAGGATTACATCAGAATCAATAGGAGCTAGATTTGATCTAGCTTGATCATATGAAAATGTGAAGTTGACAAATCTAAAATTACAGTTGCAAACTCGAAGAAACAGAACATCCTGTCCTTTCTGGATTTCAGTAAATACTGCCCCCAAGTTCACTATTTTGTTAGAAAAATTGTTGGTTTAACGAGTTTCAACGCATAAGACACAATGCTAAGCATTCAAGATACCCTCCCTCCAACCATTCTGGCAAACTCACTCAGGTCTCAATCAAAAGAGCGACTTAAAACCCGATTGAATAAGCAAAATTCTATAACTCTACACATTTGTCCAAATTAAGAAGGAAAACAACCCACATTGATTGATTTCAGAAAAAAATGAAAAATGACAGCAAACCAGGTTACTCTTCCCCAAATTGAATTTGATTACAACCAACAAATAAGTGAAAGATTAAAACAACCCATGTTAGGGATCCGAGCAAAACAATCTGATACCTGTGAGGAAAAAGCTTTGCGGCAATGTGATCCTTCAACCCGATCTCCAACCCTTCAGCTGCTGACATTGAAGGAAGGTTCGCATGGGTAGTTAACAGAAGGTTCTTATGGATGAGAATCCAGTCCCACCACCAATCCTTGTCATGGCGCCTCCTTTATTGCAGAAAATGCTACTTTTCATCTTCTTTGACTTCCCATCTCCACTACAGAAGCACCATGAGGACTTACCAAAAACTCATTCAGAAGCCATTCCTGTTTGGTGTTCTGTTCATCCAGTACTAGTTGGTCCTTTAAGCTTTGGTCTCTGTTATATATGTATACTGCCTGCTATTTTGCAGTTATCGGATACACTCTGGCTTGGCATGCTAGAAGTTGTTACATATCTTAATGTAACCCCAGATTGACGGCCAATGACCAGGATCAATTATATGAAATCAGCAGTCATATTAGTGTTTCTCAAAACCCTGTGGTTGGGGATGTAGAGGCTGGTTAGGGTCTTTGGGACTTGTGGGGAAGGATTGGATAGGTGTGGCTAGGGCTGGTAGGCCTATGAATGAAGAAAACTAAATTTGAACCTAGTTATCTTTCAACTTAGGCGTCAAATTTCAGGCCTAAGGTTTAGGGAAAATTTAGGGTTTCTAGTTCTACGGTTTTCTGGGGGAGAATTAGGGCTAGAGTTAGATCAAGTACTAAGGAAAGGAATAGGGTTGTGATACTAGAAAGTAGAGGGATCGATGGAAGGGATTAGGGGAATAAGGGACTAGGGTTTTGGGAAGATGATGTAGTGCTGCGAGGAAAAAAAGGGGGGGGGGCAAGTGGACAGTGCAGCAGGTTGGGCTCGGGGAGGGGAAAGAGCATAGATTTTGGGAAATAGGGGTGTTGGGGATTGGGGGTTGAATGTTAAGGAGAGCGTGGGGGGTGATTAGGCCAAGGAGGGGATTAGAAGATATGGTAGTTAGGGTTTGGGGGAGAAAGAAGGGTTGCCCCAGGGATGGGAGAGGGTCTTAGGCTAAGTGCAATGGGAGGAAAGAGATGGTAGGGGGAAGGGTGGGGATGCTTTGCTTATTTGATTTAAAGCTTGAAGAAGAGTGTTCAAATGAACAAGAGGCCAACTCTAGGCTGCTGCAGGCTTCCTCCCTTGGCAGCCCCCAGTCCAATGGATATCTCCTCCAGAGAATATTGTATTAATCATCAAAACTGATGTGATTGCATGTATTGGGCTATAATTATGGACTTACACTGAAGGATTCCTACTGGGACTCAAATTGGAGAGCAAAACAGACAAGGATTTCAACATTATTTAGGACTCCTACTCTACTAAGGACTCTTACTTAAAAAGGGTAACAAACTAGGAATTCTGTTTTAAGAGAACTCCAAACTAAATACAACTGCAATTAGAAGAACTTCCAATCCAAGGAGGATTCCTAATTTAGATAAGATTCCAAATTGACCTCTGCAAACTAGACTATGACTCTTTCATAAATTTTTAAAAAATTGACTGATTCAAATAACAAAATACAATTAGGACTGGAGTCTCAGTAAGACTTTGGTTGTAACAAGACCAAATTGGGTTGGACTAGGATACCCAAAATGCCCTCCATTGGCTCAATTTTCCTGCAGGGCTGCAGGGTTTTGAGCAGCAACCCTATACTTTCTTTTGGCACTTGGGACTTCTCTTGCGGGTGTCCTTCAATTCATATCGTATTTGTTTTCTGTTTAGGCTAAACATTTCATATTGCTTGACCTGATCTGTTGTAGCCTAGTTGGCATTTTTATACCTTTTTGTACCACATGCTCCTTTTATTGACACTTCTCTGAAACTACGTGTTTACTTTAGCCTCACCTCTCTGATTTGGCTTAAGTAGCTCTTTGTTTAGTTCTGCTCTGATTTGCCATCCTGACATCTTGCTTGGTTTAAGTATGCACATTTTTTCAGCTATATAAGTGTCTTCTATTGCATTAGTTACCCTTTTGTATATTGTTTAGCGTTTACTAGAATATGCTTATTTTCTTTTAGTGGTGTGCCCGGTCATAATCAGCACTTTATTTATTCAGCCAATCATAGTTTTGCAGGGATTCTAATGGTTTTTTATTTTTTGTTCTTTTTCTTGTTATGATGGCTGGGGTCATCCCATACATGACACACCACACCAATATCAGGTTGAAGTGATAACTAGGCAAAGGCAATCAAATGACTTATGCCGGTGGTGAACTGTAGAAGCTTAGATTAGCTTCTTGGGACATTGGATTCTTAACATGTTTAGAGCCTTAAGAGTTCATAGATGTTATGAGGAGACTAGGGATTATGCACACACAAACAGTAAGCAAGCAGGATGTTCCACAAAGAGCTTTGAACATTATACTCTGTGTGGTTTCAAACCAATGAGGCAATGAACATGTTCATCTAAAAGCATATTAAGACTTAAGATGTAGATTTTGTTATTTGCATTAGCAAGTGAGAAACTAAGTATATCAACTTTTTCATATAGGCCTTGGATCTTGGAAGGGGTGGACACCCAAAGAGCTACATGGTAGAGGAAATCTGGCAGGAGCTTGCCAGGGCAAAATATTTGGAGTGGGAATATAAATCTACAGAACGAACATGGAAGCTGCAAAGCTTGAAGTATGTTTCTTCAGTGAGTTTTTTGGAGATACCTTGTGCTGAGGTACTTTATCTTTTTTTTTGGTTTTAGTTCATGTTACCACTTAGTTAATGTGGTATGCTATTCAGGGAGGCTTGTGAAAATGCTCTGAATATGCAATATCAGCTTGATTCTTCAAAGGGGGAATACGTAATGGGTGAAAGTGAATCTATGAATACACATATGGAACTCTTGAAGTCCTTGGAGGAAGTGTTCAGAAAAGCTGCAGAGGCCGACACACCAGCTGAGGTGATGTGTGGATATTGAGCTCTCCTTTTTCTTTCTTTGCCTTGCATTCAGTTTCTTTGGGGGGGCTAACTTAAATCCTTAGGTACCGGACTACTTATGTTGTAAAATCACTCTTGATGTCTTCCGTGATCCTGTCATCACTCCTAGTGGAGTAACATATGAGAGGGCTGTGATCCTTGATCATCTTCAGAAGGTGATTCCCAGTTTCCTAGCTGCATTTTCTTCATATGGTGTGTCTGTTTTTTTTTCCTTTTATGGTTTTAAAATTCAGTTTTGAATTAGGTTGGCAAGTTTGATCCACTCACACGGGAGCCACTTGAGCAACATCAGCTGGTTCCAAATCTGGCCATCAAGGAAGCAGTGCAGGCATTTCTGAAGTCCCACGGTTGGGCCTACAGGGTGGATTGATGTTTTTCTTTTTCGTGGGGATGATGGGTTTGTTTTGGGGGGAGGGGGGGGGGGGGGATGGGCGCTTGATGAAAGACTGGTGTTTGGGAACCCTGATTTTCATGCTTAACCAGCTACATAATGGGTTCTAGAGCCATACGGCTTTCTCTGCAGAATTTTGCGTTTCAACCGATTAATCATCAGGTGGTTGCCGTCTCTTCTTCTTTTTTCTTTTTTTTTTGGGGGCGGAGGGTAATCCAGGTGGTTGCCGTCAAAGATTCCATCTGTTGTATCATTGCGTTAGGCTGATCACTTGATAATGCCTAAATTTATATTGTATAGTTGGCGATTCTGTTGGTTCATCCTTGGTGCTTGGTGCTTTGTACAGTACATTTCTTGAGGTAAGGGCATCAGTTTAATTTCAATTTGCTCTATAATTCATATAAAACCTTGTCTTTCAATCCTTAAAACACCGTAGTTTGTCTCTCATTGGATTCCCACCACATGGCTCGTCTTCTTTATCATCTTTTAGGGCTTGGAGATGGAAGAGAATAGTTCCTTCCATTTTCTTTTTTACTTTTAATGAAAAAGGAAAATATATTTGAAAATATATATAATAGCAATTGTTACAAAAGTCTCTTGGAAAACAAGAGAACAATGTATTGTTGTGCCAAGGGAGTGAAGTGCTTTGGCAACAAGATCAACGGATAACATAGGATCCGACAAACGGAAACTTGAGTTCTTAGAAGATGTTTAATAGAACTACAATAACAGGGGTGTCAATAAAACCCACGCAGTAGGCTTGGGTTAGTTGGGTCGCTGTGTTTGTTTGCAAAAGTGTGGTGGAGAAAAAAAACATGTGGGATTCATGTGTAGTCAGGTGAGGGAGAAGGAAAAGAAAGCAAATGATTTTTGGAAAAGTGATAATGGTGGGTCTTATTTTTTACTTTTTCAAATTTTTTCACAAAGTCTCACCAAATATGTGGGGTTTTAAAATGGCTTGGGGTGGGATGGTTGGGTTGTTACATCATCAAACAAGTTTCTCACTTTCCCACCCCAAGCAACCAAACAATCTACTATCTTGGAATTTAAGGAAAAAGTAAGAAATCTACATTTTTTTCAAGAATTTTCCCACTCCACTTTATTCCAGCAAACAAACGCAGCCTTAGGGTTTACCCCTATGGTCAATCTGACCCGACCCAACTTGATATTGCATTAGTTAAGTTTAATTGAAGTTATAGATAAAAGGTATTGTCAATTTGTAATGCAGCATTGTTTGGTTTGTAAAATACTCTTTGCAATAAAGAAGTCATCGTTCGATTCTACTTAATAGCAATACATCATCCATTTTATTTTCTATCTCTATCATTAATAAGGCTGGGCAGGCAGAGTTAGGTCATGTTAGGGTTGGAGATTTTCAAACCCCGACAGTTGGGTTGGGTTGGACTTGAATTTAAATTTCAGGCTCTAGGGTAGAGGAGTATTATATAAGATTGGTCAATGTATTTTATGCAATCCAATGTAGAGATCTATTAATATGTATTGTATCGGTTGAATTCAATATGGATAATGGATATGTATCGATTAATATTATATTGTATCTTGGGTTACTTTAAACCTTACCTTCAAGCCTAGGAATCAAAGCTTGAAGACCCATGTGGTTAGACCCCTAATGCTTGATGTCCACGTCCAACTGCTTTGCCAGTTGAATTCAAACAAATCTCCACACAGCACAACCTCCAGGTGAAACTGAAAACCCAGCCAGCCAACATCTCAATGCAAGCATGTCCGCTATGGACCGAAAACAGTAGACCCCAGTCAAAGTAGATGCCTTAATAAGATTTCAGGAGAGAAAAAACTCTCCGTTGGTCGAGATAAGAACCACTCAAAGCCGAGGAAGATAAACTGATAAAGTAGGGGAAGGAAAACGTAAATCAACCGGAGTAGTAGGAGAGATCTTTAATTGTTGAATTTAAAATCATTACAATCCAATACCTTACCCATGTTAAGGGTTTTTTTTTTATTTTTTCCAGAAACCATAGCTCATTCCTTCCAGATATAATAGAAGGATATGCAAAACAACTGCAAAAATCCAAGTGGGAGAATCTTGCAATCCGAAGCAGAGATCCAACGGTAGGTCCAAAATAGAATTCGCCTTGGGAATGTCAGACCAAAGGACTAGAGGTCCCATAGCAAGCACATGCTTCGACCAAAGACAACTAAAGAAAATATGTCGCAAAGTTTCAGAAGAGTAACATAAGACAATTCTCCCCAGCTGAGTCCATTCGCCATAAATTCAGACCCTTTGTGGCTGGGCATCTAATGTGTCTAGGTGTCCAGCTGCTGGATACGTAGCCCATGGCACCCATAAACCAACTCTGATGCCTTGGCCAAGGCATCCAACGGCCCAATACATGGTTAGACTGAATGCCTAGATGGAGAGGATGTCGATCCCATTTACCAACAACAACTTTAAAAGGTAAATCTTCAAGACCCTCCTGTCTCATCCTACCTAGTCGGATTCGGTTCACACCTGAATACCCGTGGAGTAATATACTACAGGATCTCGGTTTAGTGACAAACTTATACAAACCTATGACATACTACAATCCAAAGACAAGAATAAATCAAGTTTAAATAACAAGTTATCAAATTTGAATTATCAATAATTTATAATTATCCATTAGCTAAAGTTAAGTTAATCGAAAGAAAATCAGAGTTTAAAGGAGAAATAGTTTGTTTGAAATGGAATTAAATTGAGCTAATCCTCCAATAGAATTCAGCCTCATAGGAATAGTCCTGGTACGGGCGCGAAGCTCCATGCAAGTCTACACCTTATTCAGTCACCCTTCAAGAAAGTCAGTCTGCTGGTAACGAATCTTCCATTTGGAAAAAGTCTTCATAACCTGTTGTATATTCTAATAGAAACAAACATATAAAATAAAAGAGTTCAACATAACTCAGTGAGGTCAACTCAACGTCATATCATGCATTTGTTCACAAAATCTCACACCTTACGTATAACATTAATATCAATAATATAATTAGTGATAATGATATAATACATGAATAATTATGATATTATACTTTTAATTCTATCCTAAAATCTCTAAGATAGACTTACATTAAGTCGTAAACTAGACCACTAATGCTTATCTTCCATGTTACTTCTTTTTCTAAAAAAGCATGATGTTATTTTTCCCGTAATACGATTGAAGGATTTTGGGTTTGAGTTTGAATCAGAATCATATGTGCGTTTCGGGCCTGCTTGTCTCGTGTACCTAGTACTACTTCTCCAATTGAGCAAACTGAGGTGGGGGCGCAGGCAGAGAAAGAGCGAGAGAAGAAAACAAAAAGAAAAGTCCCAGCTTTCGTCGTGAAAGAGCCTAACTAGTGAAGATGAGCAGGAGAAACCCTAGGCGATTCTTCAGCCTTTCGTCTGCCTTTGTCTATGACATCAAGTGAAAAACCCTAAGTTCTTCCTCCTTTCATTTTATATGTCTGGTTATCCTTCTGCGCTCTGCCCGTACAAATCAATTCAATCCGTGCCCTACCATTAAAGCATCAATTTTTGCGCTTTATTCCTCCCTCTTGTTTCTGTCTCTCTATGTATATTTAAAAAAACATGTATTAAAGGTTTATACAGCCTCGTGTACATTTTTACAGTTGGATTGTCTTCGTCTGTTCGTTTGTTTTTATTGCCTCGCTTGGGTATGGAAGGACCTCAGGGGCCTCATAATCCTCGATCTGTTGAAGAAGTCTTCAAGGATTTCAGAGGAAGGCGCGCTGGGATGATCAAGGCTCTCACCACTGGTTGGATTTGGCTTCCGATGCTTCTATCAATTTTCTTTTGAGGGAAATGGGAAAGAAAGCAACCATTTCCCCTTTGGTTTTTTCTTCCCGGGTATTGATGTTTACTTTGTGTTTTTTTTTTCTTCTTCCCTTTTCCTTTTGTAGATGTCGAGAAATTCTTTCAGCAATGTGATCCTGGTGAGTTCTGTTCTTCAGATGGGATTGCCGGGGTTTTGTCAATGTGGTTGATGGATGTTAATTGTATCTTTTGTGTAGTTACTGGTTGCACTTTTACTGTTTGTTTGTGATATTGGTTCAAAGAGAAGCTAATAGCTCTTCCTCTTTTGAGAGAGGGAGGGAAAAAGAAGAAAAAAAAAAGGAAAATGAGAGAGAAGTTCTTCCTTGTGGCTGTAGCGTCTTTGTTCTGTCCACATATCTAATGTTTTGTGGAAAGGTGAGCTTCAAGTTATGTTTGATGTTTAATGTTTGTAGTTCTTTGGTTATTCCTTCTGCATTTTGTATCAGGCAAGAGATATGCGGTTTTTATCTTGCCTTGCTGTGCATGTAGCTTTGCCACAGAGCTCAGTATACTTTTACAACTGCGTGGTTAATTTTCCTTGTAGTCTTCTGGTCATTGTTGGACTTTTTAATGCCTCTGTTCTTTGGATGTAGGTGTGGTCACGATCAGGTTTTATTGTTAATTGATGGGTTTGATGAATCTTGGTAGTGTTAAGTGTTGGGTAGTTTTTTATGTTCTAGTATTACTGCATATATGCTTATTTGTTTCTTCTCAATCAAACAATTCAAGGACATTGTTTCAGAATTGTGACAGTGATTTTGCATTTCCTGTCGTCATTTAATTTGCTAATCTTAGATTTAATAAAGTTTATTTTAATTGGTGGTCACTTTTACTTGGCTCTTACAAAGCTTGGTTCTTTTGTGGGTATGAGTCTATTGTAGCGGGTTGGTTAATAATCTGCTGCTGAAGAAAGCAATGGTTAATTCTTTTTCAGAGAAGGAGAACCTATGTTTGTACGGGCTACCAAATGAAAGTTGGGAAGTTGCATTGCCTGCTGAGGAGGTTCCACCTGAACTTCCTGAGCCAGCATTGGGAATAAACTTTGCTAGGGATGGGATGCAAGAGAAGGACTGGTTATCATTGGTTGCAGTTCACAGCGATGCATGGTTACTTGCTGTTGCATTCTATTTTGGAGCACGCTTTGGCTTTGACAAAAATGATAGGTATAAACTTGTTTAGAACCTTTATGATAGCTTCATTCACATTTTTGAAATTTTCATGTCCTGTTTCAATCAAAGCTCTCTTGAATATTTTTAGTTTTTTGTTGTATGAATTTTTCATGTCCTGTTTCAATCAAAGCTCTCTTGAATATTTATAGTTTTTTGTTGTATGCAATAGGATTACATGGTGAGTACCATGGGCCTAAACTTCTCTCAGTGGTATTTTATTTTTCATTTAATGGTATTCTTCTTGTCTTTTCATCTCATTGATGTTTAGTTTACTTAAAACTTATCCTAGCACTGCCATTAAACCCAAGATCATACCATACCCCAACCCTAGTTTAACCTGAACCCCATTCTTGACCTAGTTATCTATTTCTAGTTTTTTTCCCTTCCAATGCGGAACTATATTAAGTGGTCTTCGATGTGAAGTTCTCAATGCTATTGACGATGATAAGAAGTCGCATCACCAACACTGAGTTGCACAAGCTATGCTAGGAATGGGTTGAGAATTAGCTAAATTCTGACACCAAAATTGAGCCTAGATTTGAGAGGATTCAGGCCAAGTTGAAACCAAGTTTTACTTGTTGTAGAGGATTGAAGCTAAGTGCGCATTTGGTTAACTGTTTTGGGCATTGTATTGTTCTCGGAACACGGAACGACCAAAATATTTTTGGCAAATTAGGTAGTTCTATTGTTCTCAGGAAATTAAACTATTTGATTTGTTTCGTCATGGCTGGGGCTCGCTTTCTTCTTTAGCTCTTCATTAGCTCGATTGGCTTTTTTTTTTCGAACCGTATCCGGTGTCATTCACTCTTTCTCCGGTGTTGCACTCGAACCTATGCCCATAGAGGCGGAGCAGATACGTTGTCCCCCACTATTTGGCCACCTCCTTTGCTTTCTAGTAGGGCAGATATTCATGAAGGCCAGCTTGATTCGGCAATAGAAGTGTCATAGGGGAAGACAAAATGCAAGTCTTAGAATGAGAAACAACAAAAAGGAAAACACGACTTGACAAAGCACGACTCAACTCTCCTTGTGAAGGAAGCTCGAGGTAAATCTCCCTCTCTCTCTCTCTCTCCCCTTTTAATCTTGCTCTCTGCCCTCTCTCATCTACATAGACTGTTTTCTTTGTTTGTGTAGATGTCTCTGTCTCTCTCTGGCTCTTTGCACCTCCTCGTCTCTCTCCTCTCTCTTTGCTTTAGATCTTCCTACCTATGTGCTTCCGGAAGTGAACAATTTACAATTGACAACAATAACAGAGTTACTTACGATTTTTGAATGTAGATCAAGAATATGAGGACATTGTGCGTGTAGTGCCTGGTTGCTCTTTCAAGTTCACTCGACTAGTCAACATTTTCGGGCAACAAATCCTAGTGTTAGGTTTTACCTTGTTACCACTCTTTTGCCTGATTTATTCGCTAAGGATCTGGGGACAACATCAGAATAAGAATCTATTAGCAGCAAATTGAACCCCATGCTCACTTTGCAATATTATTCCTCTTATATAATTGTCATGTAGAATTTGATGAAAATTTGCAAGTTTGAGGGAGCACATCAGATTCACCTACGTAAGTGCTGCAAACAACCTAAGAGTCGTGGTTCTATAACTTTGCACCGGTTTCTCCCCTTTCGTATGCTCCACCTCTTCCCTTTCTTCCTTTCAACGATGCCTTCTCCTCATTCCCTACCAACGCTGTCATTGTCATCATCAGTGTTGTGGTTTGTCTAATTCTCTCAATTGCTCCCCCATTCCCGCCCCCTTGTTCAACTGTTGCTGCACCAGTTGAAAAGAAAGAACAAGAGGAAGCAGAAGTCATGGCCTGAAACCAAAGGAGGTGTTGACATGGAAAATCCTTCTGCTTGCCAATGAGCTTAGCAATGTGATCCTTTTGAAATTCCTTCGTGCTTGGGATTCAAGGGGCGAAGGATGTGTTTGCCATGATCAAGAACACAATGGTGTGGAGGGAAGAGCTTGGAATTGAGACTCTTAGGAAGATCTCAATAATGATATGATGTTCATGTATGGGTTTGATAAGGGAGGCCATCCTATGTGTGGTGAGTTCCAGAACAAGGAATTGTATCTAAAGGCATTCTTCGATGAGAATTAACTGAAATTCCTACAGTGCAGGAGTCAACCCCTTTAGCATTAAAAACTCAAAAGCTTGACTTGAGCCCAATTGGTATCTCCAAAACTATTCAAGTTAATGACCTATAGAATTCTCCTAGACCCATAAAGTGGGAATTTCGAGGGTCTATGAGGCAAAATCCACTTACAAAAAATCTTTTGTTAATTCACACTTGATAGCATAGTAAAATTTGGAGAAATTGAGTCAAAATACTAGGACAGTAGGACTACAACTCTTTTTAGAGGGATTGAGGTTTCCATTCTCCATACTATGACTACTTTCTCTTTATTATGTGCAAATATTCATTCACATATAATGGAAAGTGGAAACTCGAAGGGGTTATGGGGCGTCATTACCAAAGGTCAAGTCATGCCATTTTTGAGGAGCTTGCTTTCTTTCAAATATTTGTAGATGGATAATGAAATAATACTTCAAACAAATAAAGGAAGTAGATGATGCATCATATTGGATCACAGTAACCGTTTTGTGGTAACTCAAAAGATAGTTGTCTTGGCGTCCAGGCGGGTATCTAGGGCCTGTGGCAACCATCGCCTTTGGCAAAGTGAATAAGGCGGTCGCCTCAGAGATGAGGCGTCTCCGAGTCGTCGACTCAGACGACGGACGCCTTATTGCACTGGGCGATCGCCTTATTGGGGGTTTAGAAATTGTAAATTATTTGATTCCAAATCAAAGGTAAAAATTAATTTGAAACATAGATTCCAATCGAAAAGAATCTAATGGGTGAGTTGTTATATAGGTGTTACATATTATCATATTATCATTTGTAACATTAAATTAATTTAAAAAAAAAAAGAAAGCAAAAACGAGATTGAATTATTGAAATCGATCGAAACTCAGCCCTAACCTCTCGCTCTCTCTCTCAGTCTCTCTCTCTCTCTTTGCTACTCTCCCTCTGCAACTCTCTTCGTCTCCGACAGCGACCGCCGGCTACACCAGTGACACTGGCAACAGCTAGCGTCATCACCGGCGACAGCCAGCGTCACCGGCGACAGCCTTTGGAGGATTTGGACTCGTGCGACTCTCTTTCTTCTTCTTTCTTTTGCAACTCCACCGTATCTCAGCCTTCTTCTTTCTTCTGCATCTCCTCCGGCGGTTGCAGGCTTACAACGAGTCACTTCCGGTCACTCTGGTCTCCATCTCAGGCGACAGTAAGTCGCCAGAATACTCTTTTTTTTCTTTTCTTCTTACTTCTGGTCACTCTACTCTCTTACTTCTGCTTCTTTCCCCCCCCCCCCTCATAGGCTTATACGAAGGCCACCGTAGTTGCAGCGGGGTTGGTCACCATCTCAGGCGACGGTATGTCACCGGATTTGTTTTTTTTTCCTGCGATTGTTACAACTTGCTTTTTTTTTTTCTGGTTTGGTTGTTGCATACTGCTTAGTGTATGACTGTATTATCACTGTATGTTGCTTCTTTTTTTTTTTTCCTACGATTTGCTCCCAAGCATGAATTTTTCAGAAGCTTGGTTGATGCACCATGTGCAAACGGATTTTTATCCGCTCCAGTACTGACACCCTCCCATTCCCTCCAGTTCTCCGTCAGATGTTAAGACACGTGTACCATTCTAATCAGATGGATAAAAATTCATCTAAAAAACACACCTTTTTTTCTTCCCAAAACTCTCTCCTCTCCTTCACTGTCTCATCTTCGGCCGGCCAAAGGCGTCTTACCAATAAATCAGTGTGGCTAACAGTGGAAATATGAACGGCGACGATCACCTTCAACATATTTCTCTGCCAGCTCCGGCGACGTCCATGGTTTGCTCGCATGTATATGGGAGAGTGCTCCGAGTTGGTCAAAAACCCCACCGTTGATTCCTAAAATGAAATCCCTACAGCCAAAACAGAACACAATTCCAAATTTCAGATCTAAACTTGTTCACGAGAAAATGAAGTTCCTCATCTCCTATAGATCTGTGCTTATGTGGAGTCCGCTACATGTGAATCCGCAGAAGGCAATGGAACCTGGTCTGGTGTATGACATCTCGACATACGACTCCGTGGATTTCCTCTGCAACTTCAACTACTCGGAGAAGAACATCCAAGCTGTCACCAGGAAGAATGCGGATCTTCAATAATTTCGGCTCTAACCTTCAACACAAAGCCAACGACAACAGACCGACAACAGACGAGAGATAAGCCAAGCACTTGTCGAGGAGATCAGAGACAAGATTGGAGACAAAATGGATTTTCCTTGAGAGAGAATTAACCATATTATTTTTGAAGGGAAAAAGGTAAGCTATTTTGTACAAGGTTAGAAGAGATTGCCGCATCTTTGTCTAATCTTTCTCCTCTTTGATCTTTCCCCTGAATTTAATTTTCCTTGCTAATGATAGTGCCTCCAACTCACTCTTCTCTGAAAATCCCCAAAATCGAACCGAGGAAATGAAGAAACGAAGCCTGGAACTCCGACGTCGTAGCTGAACATCAAACCTCCGGCTTCGAAAGGATCCATTGAAATCAATTCCGAATAGGACCGGCAAAGCTATTGCCAATCGGGCTCTTGAGAATGACAACCTATTACAAAACCACTTTCTTTAGGTTTGGGTTTTGTTTTTCTGAATTTTCAAGATTTGAAGTGTTCATGTTCTTCCGGTGGGTTCAAGCCCGTCCTATCAAGAAATCCACTTGTTCAATGGGATTTTCATCCATTATTTTGTCACTTCATTCTTCGCTGCATCTTCTTAGAGTCTCTGAAGAATTCATTGCTATTACGACCAAACCTTCCCCATCGAAGACGCCGTTGGCCGGCCAAAGATGGAGAGGGTGAAGGAGAGGAGAGAGTTTTGGGAAGAAAAAAAATTGTGTTTTTCAAATGAATTTTTATCCCTCTGATTGGAATGGTCCACGTGTCTAACATCTAATGGAGAACTGGAGGGAATGGGAGGGTGTCAGTACTGGAGCGGATAAAAATCCATGTGCAAACCATTTGTTTTCAGCATCAAACAGTTGAGATTGAGTTTATTTAGGACCTACTATGTGTGGTTTGTAGTATGTTGGATGACTTGAGTAGGCTAAATGGCTAATATTAGTTTTTTTATTATATATAAGATATGTTTATAATGAATTAGTGTATGAGATGTACACTAAAACGCCTCGACCGCCTTAAAAGCGCCTCGGAGGGCGCCTCGTCGACTCATCGCCCCAACTAACTAAAACCGCCTCGCATCGCCTCGTCGCCGTGACAACTATGACTCAAAAGCAAACATGGACATAATTTTTCAACAACTCTAGTTGAAATTAAAGCCATTAGGTATGACATTATCCTTTGATCTTATTTAGAAGCAGTTGATTTGCATATCCATTTAGAATGCTTACGGGTGATTTTGGCTCTTCCAAGGCTCCAATCATCTTTAGATTCAATGAACTCTAATTTAGTTGTTAATATTTTGAGGCTTTGTTCTTTGTTAAATAGGGTTATTTTCACGTATATTCCTAGAGTTAACAATGTTTTTGCTGATATTATTGCTAGAGGTGTTTGTAAATATTCCCTAGACAGATCTTGGTGGGGTTGTACGACCCTTATTTGTTTTGGAGTCTTCTCGTTTGTACAAGTCTCCTGATCTCTACTCTTTCATTTAACATATATGCTTTTATGCTCTGGCAAAAAAAAAATCCACATATTCTCTTGTTGGTTAATTCAATCCCAAGATTTGAAACCATGCCAACTTAACATACTTTTTTGTAAGTGGAATTTGAAATCTAATAGTAGCGCTAAGGTGAAAATACTGTTTGTAAATCTTATTATTCTTAGAAGGTAATCCTTTTGTTTAATTGTAATTGCAACCCATTATTGATGCTGTTGGTAGCTCTCTTATTTTAAATAATTCATCTCCCTATACTTTAACAAAAAGGATACTTGTTGTCGAGGGTGTGGAATGTTCGAGTGGGTAATCGGGGGCACTTCTGGTGCTTAGTTTGTTTCACCTGAGTACCTAACAAGACATATTAACTTTGCGTTGAAAGTGATTGAAAACTAATCAAGGTTGTTGGCAGAAACGATGGAAGTGGTGAAGAATTTGGGTTTGATTAATAAAAACTGATGTATTAGTTAGTTTATTAAATAGGGTGAACCCAGTGCCCAAGACTTCTGCATAATCTGAATCTTGGGGGGATTTTCCTATGTAGTCTTACTGAGCAAATTTTGCTGAGAGCTTGTTTCTAGAGTTACTTTACTTTAAATATTACTAAATAATCTTTGGATTCTTGTATTTATTATTGAAGTATGATTCAGTGTATTAGAATTCAAAAGCTTCTGTTTTTGGGTTTATTTTTTATATGTATTAATGGCATTTTTGGTTTGGGAAACTGTTTACAGAAACATAAGTTACCAAATGCCAATCATTCCATGCTCATTCCCAAATGTTCTGAGCACAGGTTTTATAAAAAATGGTCAAAATTATGCTCAGACCAGCGTTCTTCAATGAGAATGCTAGAGAATGATCTTGGGAAGAAAGTCGTTTTGAAGGAAGACCATTACCAAACACATACTAAATTTGACACATTTATGGACTAGATTCCCCCCCCCCTTTAATGAAGAGAAATGACAAACAAAGCAATACATCTTGTTAGGAAACTATTGTTTGGGTAACGAATTGGGAATTGACCCAACTACCTTTGAAGTTTTTTATGGTGAGAAACACATATAACTATGATCTATATGGGGAAAAGCCATTGCTTCCATTTGGCCCCGTTCTAGGCGATCCTATGGATTTTTTTGAGATTGGTCTTGGATTTTGAGAAATTTTTCAGGCTCTTCCATTTGCGATTGGATTGGTAAGCTAGTGTACTGTGCCTTGATCCATCACCTATGGTGGGAGCACAATCTTAGGAAATGGACCTCCAAATCCCGCTCTATAGATAGGATTTGGAATGCTATCCATTTTGATGTTTTTTCTAGACTGATAGCTATTCCCCATCCCCTTGTTGATGATACCCCAAGGAATAGACTTATTGTTGTCTCTGGAGTCTTAATTCTCCTTTTCGGCCTTGTTCTCTTGTTTCCTTGTGTTTTATATATATATATATATATTATATATATATATATATATATATATATATATATATATATATATATATATATATATATATATATATTTTATATTCATCCCAAAAAAAAAAAAAAAACTATGAGCTAATGATCTACTTTTTTGTGTTCAAAGAGAGGCATACGCATGTATAAAGCCAAATCCAAGTAGAGAACATCCATTGCATGGAAGCTGTCCAAAGTCTATGAAAGGGAGACTTCAAGGATTTAAGGTGTGGTAGACCAAGAAATGGACATCCCCACACGCAATCACTAGTTCAAGACTCAAGATTGATATGAAGACTTTCTTTAAAGGTTTATACAGTCTTAGAAAGTGGGGCATATAATGATGTAAATTCAAGTTAGGCATTTTAGGAAACCAACCCCTTGGAAAAGTGATTATTGAGTCAATCCCTGGGGGTCTAAAAGGAATTCCCCAAATATTTTTGGACGGTCCTTATATTGCAATCCATCTGTGTGCCGGTTGATCGATTGGCTATTAAACCTGATTTACTGCCAACATTCCATTGAGATAATGTTATGTACCGGTTGAAACTCCTGGTTGATCAGTTGGGTATCAAGCCTAATGGTCGATGCAGCATGACCATTTTATATTTGTTGGAACCCAATTTGGCCCAACCTTTTGGTTATAAATAGAGATCTTTATGGCACTCTTTAGCACGCATCCAAGGAGCTTCAAGCTATATTCTTATTGCGCTCTTACCATAGCCATTTAGCCTCCCCTAGATTCCAATACCTTTGGTGATCCCTTCCTTCTTATTCAAGAAGGTTGAAATATAGTTGTCAAGGTAGAGACTGTACCGGTAGAGGCTCTCTCATACGCTAAAGAACTGAATAAATAGTAAATAAATTATGGGGCAGCAAATCTAGGGTGTTCTCTTGGCCTTCCACTTGATCTTGGGAATGGAGAGTTGGGATACTACATCAATGCTCTTTGTGAATAATGTTGTTTTGGCAATTAGAAAAAAGTAGGGGCTAACTTAATTTAGAGTTGTGGAGACTGACCTTTGAAACTTGAGGCTTTAATTTTTGTATATCAAAGATTGAGTACATAATGGGCAACTTCAGTCACATTGGTGGTGGATGATGAAATAGTGAAATTTAAGTGATTAGTTGTGATAATGATGTTTCTCCTAGAATTAGAATAGGAGACATGCAAGAGAGAGAGAGAGAGACTGCCAGGAGATTATTCCAGATGTTGATGTTTCACCAAGAATTTGAATAGTTGAGGTGTGACTTGCACTTTCCTCTATAGTTCAAAGGTAAATTCCGCAAGACTGCCCAACCTGCCATGATGTATTGGGCAGAAAGTTGGGCAGTTAACTAGTGGCATATAGTGAAGCTATGTGTTCTAGAGGTGAGAATCTGTAGATGGATGTGTGACAGAACTAGGAAGGATAAAGTGAGGAATGAGTGTATTAGAGCTGATGTGGAGGTTGCTGTGCCCATGCCACTGAACCTTAGTGATGGCCTAGTGAATGGGAGTACCTGATTCCGATTAGAGGAGCTAAAAAGCTAGGTGAAGAGGCCTAAAAGGACCCTACGTCAGGTTGTGTATAGAACATGCATAATCTGTGGTCTTGTGTCAAATACGATTTCTGAAAGATTTGTTGTTGGCACTATGTACCTGAATTTCTTGATTTGAGCTATCCTCTTCCTCTTACTTTTGCTTTTTGCATTTCTTACCTTTCTCATCTTTTCTTCTTTTCTCTTGCCTTCTTTTCCCTTTGGGCAGATTTCAGTTTCCCCTAATTTCTTTGACTTTTGAGAGAATCCATGTATCCTACCTCATTTATCTGGGATAAGGCTGAGTTGTTGAACATACTGATCTTTATGAACAGCCCCTTGTGCCTACACTAAGACTAGTAATGGACTTTTGCCATATCTGATGTATGTAGGATCATGCAAGAGGATACCTTATTGCTGGACAAGCTTGAGTTTCGTAAAAGAATGGTGAGGGGAATACCTCTTATGGAAATGCTGATCTAAGCACTAAGTGAGAGAGGTTCAGAAGGCTGACTTTCATATAACCAAATAGAAGTTCTAACGGCAAGGCGCTGTCTGGTTGAAAGGGAGATAGAGGAGCGGGAAGTAAAATCAAATTAATATTTAAAATTGAAATTTGTAAGATAGACCATTTCCCTTTTAATTTCCCTCTTTGGGCTGCAACCAGATTGGGCATCAATTTTACCTGAATTGACAATCAACAAATTGGTTGACAAAATGAAAACTGGACATTTCATCAGCTTTTTGTAACTTTGGGGGAAGTGTTAGGAACATGGTTTGTGTGCCAGAATGTGGGCAGAACTGTTAGACTCCTGTGGTTGAGTTATATTCTTGAACTTCAAATGTACAATTTATAAGCTAATTATTACAATTCAGTGAATTCACTAATTAAGGAATAGGTATTTGACTATAATAAGGACATGGAGAAGCTTTGCTTATTGTCTATTTTTGAGTCTTCTTGTTTATCAGATATTGCCTTGTTTGCATGGTGGCCATGTGGTAAATAAACAGATGTTAAATAACAACTCCTTATCTTCTTGTTGGTACGGGATGCTTAACCTGAGCATGCTTTCTGTGCTGGTTTTATGTACTTGTTGGGAGAGCCATCATTGTCAGTGGAACCCGGATATCTTTGCCTTAAATGTAGATTGATTGAAAAAAGATCGTCAGTAATGACGCTGATTTTGGGTTATTAATGGCAGGAAGAGGCTCTTCCAGATGATAAATGATCTGCCAACCATATTTGAAGTTGTGACTGGCGTTGCTAAAAAGCAAGCAAGGGACAAATCAACTGCTACCCCTATGAGCGGCAGCAAAAGCAAGTCAAGTGGGAAGATGGTATACTTAATTAATATTTCTATCTTTTATTATTTTCATATTAAAGGCAAAGGAAAGCCACACGTCAGCCTTTTCCCCAAATTGCATGCTGGCACCTCACTCAGATCACTGTAGCACCTCTTTAAGATGTTATATCTGTTCTCTCCCCACCCTTGCCTACCATTTTCATGTTTCCGCCAGTACTATCCAGGGCATGAAACTGTACACACAGACGGTAGCTGGCCCTCTCCCTTTTCTTTAGATAGAATAAATATATGTATGGCATATTTGCAAGCCCCTGGCCAAATGAGTGAGACAGCTGATGCTTATACTAGCTGAAGCACAGGGTGCTTCAAATTTTGCTTCAAGTTTTTGTCTCAGTTGATCTATTTTAGCTCATAATTTTAATCTGGCTGTTGCTTGTCAGCAACCCCGGGAATCTGAACCCCAGACAAAGGGATCAAAGATGGCTCCTCCCCCAAAAGAAGAGGAAGATAGCATAGGAGAAGATGATGATGAGCAGGGGGTGACGCTTTGTGGAGCATGTGGGGATAACTATGGCAATGATGAATTTTGGATTTGTTGTGATGTTTGTGAGAGATGGTTCCATGGCAAATGTGTAAAAATCACTCCTGCAAGGGCTGAGCACATCAAGCAATACAAATGTCCAGCATGTAGCAACAAGAGGGCAAGGGTGTAAGGGTGTAGGGTTGAATGTTTGAAAACATCAAGGTGTAGGTACAGGGGCCGTTAGAAAGCAACAGCACCCCTCAAGTTATCGACTTACAGGAATTAATGAATGACTCTCACTGGTTGCGGTTTAGTTTCCAGACTAGCAATGTTTCCTGTTTTACTCCATTTTCTTGGAATTGTGTTGGTGTTGCCAAACAACTGCATCGATTTAAAAGATTCATATTATTCTTTGGCTGATTTGTCATGCCCATTTGACTTTTAGTCGGCTTTTAGGTTCATTTTGGTATCAGTTCTCATTCTCTATTATGAGAATTTTTCATTATTTTATATTGTTTGGCATTAATTTTCATTGTTGTTTTTATTTAAAATAATAGAAAAACTTTCAAAATTCATAATGCATTGTTTGTCTATTATGGATTATGGGTGAGAATTAATTCTCCCAATTTATGTGTAGGTTTACTTGAACTTTTAAAGTTAAAGATGGGGGTACAATAGTAAATATACATTATTTTATAAAAACCACTCTTAACCCCTCTATGAAAACCCTAACATAAGTGCTGATGGCCGGAGCTTTCTTTCCGCTCTTGGATCCGGAGATTTTACGTTTAGTTTTGGTTTTACTGGTTATGACTTTGAGGCTATGGAGATGGTGGTGAGGAACGTACACGAGAAAATGAAAGAAGAGAAGAAGCAGCTATTGTCCTTCGATCTCAACCTTCCTCTCTACTGACTGTATTTGTAAATGCAAGTTTGAGGCGATGGTCGAAACACCAACTTATTTGCTGGCGAGAATATGCCAATTCTTAGGCTCTTTTTGGCATCAATTCTCATTCTCTATTGTGTCTATTTAAAATAAATAAGTACAAGAATTCATTAGGTCAAGAAGAAAATGGTTTGGTGAATTTACGAAAATAATTTGAATGGAAAATAAGTTTGCGCAAGATAAATTGTTAAAAATGATGTAAACAGTGAAAAAGAGGAAGTTGGTTGTTAAGATGTGATTGACTTTTCCCTCTCTTCTTGGACTTATACTTCCATGAGATATGATTCTCATCATAATCCATTGGCAAAGTTCATTATGTTTTGGTTTTTCATTTTTATAAATAAATTCAGAATAGATGCCAAACTTTATAATGAAAATTTCTCATTGTGAGTTGATACAAAGGCTATCTTTGCTCAAATGAAAGGATGGAAAGAATGAGACAGAAATAAGAGTTTTTCCCAACACTATCTCTCACTCTTTTATCATTCCCCTCTCAAATCCACCTTCATGTGACAAATCTGGTCTTTTTTGGCCGTTCGAGGAAGATGGAATTAGGAAGGAAGTGGAGACACCTATCATAATTTTCCAAAGTTAAAAGATGATGTTGCTGAAATCTGGTCTCCTTGAAGGGTTTGAAGACCAACAATAATGCTTTATGAAGTTTGCAAGTGTAGGTTGACAATTTGCTTGTAAAGGGGGTCTTTCATTCTGCCACAAGAAAAATAAGAGCCAAAATAAAGCTTTTTAAGTATAAAATGGATATAGAAACCACAAGAAGATAAAGTTTCTCAATAAAAATGGAAAAACATACATTGGATCTCAGGATTTAAGGAGTCTATTGTTCCTCTCTATGTGATCTAAATACCCAGTAAATTCCAGTGTCTTTTTTATATCTAATGAAACCATGTGCCATGTAGAAAATAATATGCCTTTCACAAACAATCCAAGCATGACATGGCTCCAAGTGTCTCGTTGTCCATTAGATAGAAGAAGACTTAATATTTTTTGACTCATTTTTGAATAAAAAGGCATCAGAGTGTAGGACCTTCATCTTAATGAACAAAACACATATTACTTCACTGATGTACAAATCTCCTCATACCTTTTGGTTCAACATTTTCTCCTTACAGTAAGTTCATGAGACAACTGGTTGAAGCTAACATTTGATGTTTTTCTTCTGACGTGAGGAAATACAGCAAATGGACAAAAGGATCTAGTGGGCAGCGAACAATGGTAAGGCTACATAAAGAGGAAGGAAGTATCTACATCTTTAGTTGATTCAAGATTCTTAAGACTGGTGCTCTGTTCAGCTTCAAGACTGAAAATGGGTTGTGAAAGCCTCATGCCATGAGATTAATTCTTAATGAAATTAATTGAATCAATTTGGTAACTAGAAAACATGCCAATGTTGCTTCCCTTGAAGACTGGGATATGAAATCGATCTACATGGGACAAAGCAAGAAATCTGACAACAGGGTATACAGTGTCCCTACTACATAAATAAATATCAATTTCTACCTCCCCCAAAAATGAAGAAGAAAAAAAAAGGCGGATATAAAGTTATAAACATCAATTAATTATTTGTGGTATTCTAGTTGGTACACTAACATTTTAAGAGAAATCCCAAAAATAAAACTTCTTCTATAGCAGACAAGCATTTACATGCAAGTACACATTAACAAACAATGTGCAGTTGGCAAATGCTATTATTTAAAAAAAAAAAAAAGCAGGCTAGATATGGCATTAGACTAGAGGCGGTAGTGCTTACCCTAGTGTTTAACCCTACTCTTGTACTCTTTGCAACTTACAATGAGGATATCAAAGATCAGTAGTAAATGGTGCCATCAACTCTTCAATGACCCTGTCGCTAGCCTTGATTGGCCCTAGCCCTGGTTCGTCCTGATTGGCCTTATACTTGGCCTTGTCCCTAGCCCTGATTGATCCTATGTTTGGCTTTGACCTTGATTGACCCTATCATTGTTCTTGTTCGTATTCATTGAGATCAAGCATCATGGAAAAAATTGGGACTGGGATTGTCAGGGCCAAGGGTCAAGGCAAAATATTAGAGACTGGTCGGGATTAGACCTGTAAGCGGATCGGATTCTGTTCGGATACATCAGTATCCGAATCTGATTAACAAAACCGCTATCTGAATCCGAATCCAGTAGAAACTTAGAGAAGGCATCCGAATTCGAATCCGGAATTTTATCGGATATTCGATAATAATCCGACCGATAAACTATCTGAATATTGATTGTGATTGTCTTTTTTTTTTTTTTTTTTTTTTTTCTATTTACAATTTCCTGTTACCGATTCTTGGTATCCGAATTTAATTATTAGCTCTTTTTTGTGAAAAATGTTTAATACTTTATTTTAACCGAATAATTTTTTATTTTCGATTATCCGATACCGGTTTTTGAATTCGATTATCATCCATTTTTAGAGAAAAAAAATGTTGGATACTTTACTCTATCCGGATAATTTTTTATTCGGATATTATTCGATCCGATAAGCAATTATCCGAATCCCATTGCTTAACGGACGGATACAAATATTTTCCAGTAAGAAAATTTTCGGATACGGACACCCTTAAACGAATACGAATGCGGAGGCGGATTTCGGCTATCCATTTATAGGTGTAGTCGGGACAAGTTAGATGAGCCAAAGAGTAATTCCAAGCTCACCCTTGGCCCTAGTTAGAGCTAGAATATTTTGGTTCTATCCTGTCCTTAGGGCCAAAATATTGAGCGCAAACCTTATTCGGGCTTAGGGCAGGTCAAGGCGAGTCCGGATCAGCTCCCTCGACGGTTTCTGACCACACAAAGCAAGAGGGCCCACGGTGAAAAACACTTTTTAGAAAAAAAAAAAAAATTTAAATTTTACCCGTGGGCCCCACGTTTTGTGTGGTCAAGAACCCGTCGGGTAGCACTGTGCTACCCCGACGGGGTGAGGATCCAGATTCGGTCAAGGCCGTCAGGGCCAAACTTGCACTCCTATCATTTACCAAAAAGGAAAAGAAAAATAATTCAACATATCTCTCACGCACACAAAAATTGCTAATCAATGCAAAGAGAATGTCTGAGTCTCTTTCTTAGTCTCTTTGTTCCCCAACTCTCATCATTTTGTTCTTCAACTCTCATACTTCAGGTACTTTGGAAAGCTATATCAATCCTTCATTATAAAGAGAATTAGAAAATAAGATTACTTTAAAAGATGTCAAATTAATAGAGTTTAAAGAGAATTACTTTGGAAAGCTTTATCAATCCTTCATTATAAATAAAGAGAATTAAAAAATAAGATTACTTCAAAAAAAGATGTCAAATTAATAGAATTTAAAGAGAATTACTTTGGAAAGCTTTATTATCAATCCTTCATTTTAAAGAGAATTAGAAAATAAGATTATTTCAAAAGATGTCAAATTAATAGAATTTTATGGGCAATTTTTTCTGCCTAATCTAGACAAAATTTCACGTGCATTTGCACGCGAGAGACTCTGCTAGGAAAAGATAAAAGTCATAGTTTTGCTATTCGATCCGATCGACCTGTCCCCAAGTTCTCTCTCCCTGTCTTATCATCTTCTTTTTTGTTCAAAACCCTGTCCGATTATTTGCCGAAAGTAACTATTGTTATCTAGTTCGACTTAGAAGGGAAAAGCATATTTCATTTTAATGGCGCTACAATTTGCTTCTTCGCTTCCGTCACTGCCTCTCGTTGCGAACCCCCAAGCCAATGCCAACTCATTTCCATTTCGGTCAAACATCTTCTCTCAGTTTCTGCGGTCCGATTTTCACGTTCCAGCGCGAGACTCGAGTATTCTTCTTTCCGCTCCCGTCAAGACATTTCTTCCGCATATTATCATCATGATCAATTCCATAAGATTTGTATGAAAAAACGGGAAGTCATAAAAACAAGAGCACATTGCTCCGGTTTTGCGAATCCTGATCCTTCTTATGTTTCTATATTATATATTATTCAATTTGTCTTTCAGGGTGGAAAACTGAACTGTGCAAAAAGGCGAGAATCACCTGCTCTGCGACATCCAGAGAGAACATCCAGGTTAGACATTAGATAAAAAGAGGGTCTAATAGAGAATGTTTCGGTTCGTTTTGCTTTTGTGTCATTGTCGTGTACTTCTCCTTCCGTGTGCCTAAGTTATCTTTCTCGACTTGGTGAAAAAGCAGAATGCAGGGAGTGTCAAAGAAAGAAGTGTGTCGGTCGTTCTTCTGGCTGGTGGAAAGGGGAAACGAATGGGTGTAAATATTTCTTCCTATTCTGATTACAGTTATTTTACCTATGTTCAGACGTTGTTGCTCTTTCTATATCCAGTTTTATTCGATGGCGGATCACATCAGATACTTCAAATCTGTAATGGCCATGATTGGTCGAAGACGAGCTGCTGTGCTGAGCTTTACCGCCTCACTTAAAGGCCCAACCATTAAGTGGTTCTGCATTTTGAAACTGGGATCCATTCAGAACTTTTGGGAACTCGGGAGGAATTCATAGCCCGCTTCCTGAGTGGATTCGGCAGCAAAAAGACTGCAGATAGTCTCTTCGCCGTCAGACGGGAGGAACGAGTCAATCTGGGACTATCTTGTCTGGTTGGACAAAGTGGTGATTGAGATCGAAGTCTTAGGTGATCAGGTGGCGTATAGTGCCCTGTGGAGTGGCATTACACGTCCCCGACTTATGGAATCATTGCTCCAAGAGAAACCCAAAACTTATGCAGCTCTACTCAAGCGGTGCTAGAAACAAGCTGTTTTCTCTGAAGTATTTGAAGCCCTGCGAGGAACCAAGCCCTGCGAGGAACCACCAACGGGGGAAAGGATAAGGAGACCAATGGAGACTAGGGCAGGCATTTCAGTGCTGGGGGAAAAGGCAACAAGAATGGTTGAGGGAGTAATAGGTCATCCGAACAAGAAACCTGCACTCGTCTGAGTACCAAGTTTTCAGAGATCCTGATGCTGATATGAAATAAGAAGATCCTTAAGTGGTCGGGCAAGCTTCATTCCCGATTGAAAGATCGGAACATGAACAATTACTGTCAGTTCCATAAGGATTATGGCCACCACATGGATGATTGTAGAAACTTGAAGGTGGATTGAGAAACTTATCCAAGAAGGACCGCTTGCGCAGTTTGTGCGAAGGTCAGGATGAGGTCGAGAGAAGTTCCCGGCCAAGGAACGGAAGAGGTAGAGATCAAGAAGCCCATAACCGGCATAAAAAAGACCCGAAAAGAAGGATGATCGGGAAGAGACACATATCTACACAATCTTGGGAGGGCCAGTGGAGTCGATCAAGAAGGCCAAGCAAAAAGCCTAGTTCGTGGGATCGATGCACTTACCTAGGAAACAGAGAAGTGATCTTTGTCCCGACCTTATCACATTCATAGATGAAGATCTCAAAGGAATAACCACTCCGCATGATGACGCCATAGTCATTAAGGTAAAGCTTGGCAACCGGGAAGTGTACCGTGTTCTAGTAGATACGGGGTCATTAGCCGATATTCTATCCTATAAAGAATTCAAGAAGTTAAAGCTAGAAGATGAAATGATAACACCTTGTGGGACCCGTCTATACGGGTTCGCCAGGTCTTCAGCAGTGGCAAGGCACTATGTTGCTCGACCTTAGGATCGGGATGTCACCAAGGGATGCGGTGCTTCAGTCCACCTTATGGTTGTCCAGGACCTGTCCATGTAAAATGTAATACTGGGGAGACCTACACTTAGCGCTTCAGGAGCTGTGGTGTCCCTGAAGCATATGAAGCTCAAGTTTTCAGCAAAAGCCGGGTTGGGGAATGCACACCTGATTAGAAAGTGTCTCGGCCGTGTTATGCTAACTATTTGATGTAGAAGAGAAAATCCAAAAGGTTAGGCAGTACCACAACGGTTTGTGTTCAAGACTATTGTGAAGAGGAGTTGATGCAAAGAGAGGAGCTGTTTGAGAAACTTGAACGGGTACCACTGCATCTAAACACAATGATTAGGCTAGAACAGCTTGAGGAGTTCAAGAGATAATTGATTAAGTTCTTGTAATGTATCCTAGATGTGTTTGCTTGCTCAACCGAAGATATGCTCAGGATTGGCAGGAGGTGGCCGAGCATAAGTTATGGATTAGAGGTGATGCAATTCCGGTCATACGGAGAAGGCAAAATTTTTCCCTTGAAAAGCACGAGATAATCATGATGGAAGTTGAGAAGGTAGAACAGTTTGGTTCATTGAGCCAGTCGAGTGCTCGACCTGGTTGGCAAATGTTGTGATGATAAAAAAAGCAAATGGAAAGTGGAGAATGTGCACCAATTACACGGATCTCAACAAGGCATGCGAAGGATTGTTACCCGCTTCTTCGGATAGATATCTTGAGCATTGCGACGGTTGGACATGAGTTGCTAAGTTTTATGGACACTTATTTGGGATACAACCAAATCCTCATGGACCCGATGGACAAGAAAGACACAACATTCAACATTCATGACCAACCAAGAAAGTTATTATTACAAAGTGATCCCATTCAGGCTGAAGAATGTAGGGGTGACCTACCAAAGAACAATGAAAAAGATATTCGAGGACCAGATCGGGAGGAACATGGAAGTTTATGTAGATGATATTTGGTCGACTTAGAAGATGTTTTCGATGTAGTTTAGAAATACTAATTGAGAACCTAGAGAAATGTGCATTTGGGTTTCCTCAGGAAAGTTCCTCGAATTTATGGTGTCTCAGAGAGGAATTGAGGCCAATCTGGAGAAGATCAAGGCATTAATCGATATGCAATCCCTGAACACAGTTTGGGATATACGGTGCTTGATCAGGCAAGTTGTGGCATTGAATAGGCTCATAGTCGGAGCAGGAGATAGATGTCTGCCTTTCTTTAAGGCCTTGCAGGCACTGGACAAGGCAAAAGAAGCTCTGTGGACTGAGAAGTGCCAGCAGGCATTTGAGATGTTGAAGGAGAAGCTCGGGACACCTCCAATACTTGCCCTGCGTACTCTTGGGGAAGACTTGTTCGTGTACCCAGCGACTTCCCCAACAACTGTAAGTGTGGTATTAGTAAAAGAAGACAGAATTGTGCAGAACCCTATTTACTTTGTCAGCCATGTACTATTGGATGCTGAGACCCGGTCTTCGGAAATTGATAGACAACCCTTGGCTTTAGTAGTAGTGTCACGCAAGCTAAGTCTCTATTTCTAGGCGCATGCCTGACTTGGTCGGATGCATGGTGACATGGGCGGTCGAGTTGATTGGGTACTAGATCGAATTTTGCCCTAGGCTGGCAATAAAGGCTCAAGTCCTGGAAGATTTTATTGCAGAAAGCAACCCAACAAGTGTGGGAAGTGAAGAGGAACAAGCCAGCGAGGAGACTTGGATTTTGTGAGAATACTGAGAAGATTAGTTGCTATCCTTGAATTCCAGACCTGAACAGCAGAGCTACAAGTCCTAAATTGCTGCTGTCCTCTAAGATTTTTACCCAGACAACAAGGTTTTGAACCCTAGCCTGCCTGCTGCTTTCTTAGAAAAGATCCTCTAGGCCCTATAACCCAGGGCTACATCAGGTTGGAAGCAACACTTCTGTTGCTAATGTTGTCTAAGGGAACAAACAGCGTCAGGTTCATCCACTGGCAGGATCCATGCTCCTGTTCCTGTGATGATCCTGGTCCCTTGCTCTGGTCATGGCTCTGCTCTGCCTCAGTCATATGTCCTTCGCTGCCAGGTTATGCAGCCTCAATTGAATGAGGGGCAGTTCTTCCAAGATTTAATTAAACTGACCTTAGTTTGAAGTTCGAATTAGGGCTAGGTATTAGTGCTTGATCTTTCTAGGGTTCTTCTTGTTAGAATGTGTTGAACCTTGGAAGGATGGCAAATGATGATATAGGGATATAATCCTCAAAAGTCTGGTTGGGTTTGGATGGCTAAATTGGTAAATATGGTGTTTCTAGTTTGTAGGGTTTTAGGAAGTCCAAAAGTTATAGTTAGGAAAAGCGAGAGGAAAGGGGATTAGATATGCTGGCTGAGAGCTGGCCACTTACTTTGATGCATGAGCCTTGTTTAATCTTTTGGAGGAGGTGGAATGACTTAGTGAAGGCTGAATACACATCCATAGAGGAAACCTTGCTTGGCTTCACAAGTGACCCTAACAGTACACGTTGGAGAATTCCTTACCAAAGCTGGAAGTTGATGGACCAAAACACAGGCTGAGCTGAAAAGCTGAATATTATCAATCATAAAACTGTAAGTAATAACATGGGATGGTTGGCTTTTATAGCCTTACAGATAATGAAATTCTAATAAATTGGAAGTCCTATGTGGACTTTTAACTACTTGACTGAATTAGAAACTAACTATAACTGATTTGAACTGAAATTAGAAGTTCCATTTGGACTCTGGTTTTACAGTTCAAACCTTAGATGGACACCCTATCAACTCTAATAAGGACTAATTAAGTGACATACATCAGCCTCAACAAGTACTAAGTGAATAACATGCATCAGCTAATAAGGACTAATTTAATAATACGCATAGACTTTACTATGGACTAGACAAAAACAAAACCAAGTGTAGGTAATTTTCGTACTTGACCTCTGTACAAATGTTTTAAGTCCATTAAGTTGGCCGATTACAGAGGAATACCCATCCAATGGAGGCCCGATACCTATAATCTTAGGAAAGAGAACCTAATTTTGGGCTGGTTCTACATTACCAGGCCATCCTCAACAACCTCTAGCTTCTTGGCTTCTTGATTCATTTATGAACTCTGTGCCGGACCCTCTAGTCCCGATCGATCTTGCTACTGGTGCTTCAGTGGCAGCCATAACTTCGCCCTTTTGTCCTCCGACTGCCACTACTGCCACCACTTTCTTTGCCTGCTTGACTGCTTCCACTGCTACAACTCGTGTTTACGCCTGCTGCTGTTACTATACTACTACTGCTGCATTGCCTTCATCTATGACTGTTGCCACTTGCGACATCTTGTCCCAACTTGGTCACAGGCCTGGGACGTTGCTTGTGCCTCTCCAAAACCACCCTACCCCCTCTTGGTCCTCTGCCTTGAGCTCTCCCACCTTTTTGCTTAACCCAGCGCTTTTATTTCCACTCCCTTCCCTATCCCTAGACCTGGCCCATCACCCATGTTAGAATAGGTTTTACTGTTTTACTACCACGGTCTAGGTCGGGTAGTTTGGGCGTTTATAATTTCTTGCTACTGTAGTGGTTTCTTATGTCATTAAATATAGTTAATGAAGTAGGAGCTCCAACATTTAAGTGGACCACTCCTTAAGATTTCAAAGTTCAGTCGTTTCCTATTGTTTTTTTTTCTTAACTATTTACAATCCATAATCCTGGTATATCCTAATCACCAAACTGATCCAAACCCTTAACTCTCAGGCTAACCCAACCATCTTTACCCTGACTTGGCTTTATTCTCAGTATGACCCATCTATTAAACCAGGCCTATCTCCCTATCCCGTCCCACATGCCCTTCACGAGCCTGATTATCCCTTCTTCCGGCCCATTCGCCTTGCTTGCCACTAGTTAAACACAATCCTGGGGTAGTCTTCTCTCCTAGACGCTGAAACGGTCTCCCCTTGCCCATCAAGTGCACTACCCTCCTTGCATTTGTCTCCCTTTGGGTCCCTACTTAACTTCCTTCATGTTTTTCTGGCAGTGCGACTCCAGCCTTCTTCCACATCCCTAACATTGTCCCTATATTGCCTATTCCTTGTCCAATTGTTGGAAGAGTCAATCTTGAGTATGAATATTGGAGATTGTGCTCTTTGTTGCAGAATTCTGGATCCTGGTTTGAGCACTTTGTTGTATTTGGCTTTGGTTGGTGGCTCCTCTCCCCCATTATTCCATGCAGTAATGATTTGTTGATTTAGGTTTTTTTAAGGCTGTTGTCTCTTCCCCCTACTAGGCCTGGCCTAGTTTTTGGCTATCGTTGTAGTGATTGTTTGCTCTTCCTTCTGACCCCTTCTCTTTTTTCCCCATTCCTTTCAGTAATTAAATCATTTATTCAGCTCCCTTCTGGGGGGAAAAGAAACAAAGAAAAACCCATCTATAGGACATTAGCCATGCTCGTGGCTCCAGTGTGACATGGTGCCACTCTTTACCATGTCTGGTTCATGCATACTCATAGAAGATGGACCTCCAAGATTAGATCTTTCCAGCAAATTTTTGGCCATTGTAGTCTTTGATGTCAGAAACAAGTTATCGTTTGCATCCGCTTTCTACCTGTTTTCCTGGGGAGTTCTTGTATTTTGATTTCATTGATTATTCAACACCTCCCCGCCCTAGAAATTACAAAAAGAGCTTTAGAACCTCCTCTAAACGCCTCGTTGATCCATCTTTAGCTGGTGTGAGAATACAGCAAATCTGCTGTTATTTTCATCTTACTTTTCCATCTCCAAGTAGCCCTATGTTAATGCTGATTCGGATACACTGTCTGCCATGTCAAATTATCAGTTCGAGACTCCTTTTGTCCAGGCCTAACAAAAGATCTTTCTAAGGACCCTTTCATATGCTTTCTTTAAGACAATAGGGTATGCAAATGCTTGGTGATTTCACTCTTTAATGCTTTAGTATTTTTAACAAATAATGAAGTGATTATTGTGTACCAAAGAAAAATGAAGTGGTTATTGTTCTTGAAATTTCGGTAACCATTTACATTTCTGGGTGCGTAAAGATTTGATTTTGGCTACAGTTCTTAAGCTTAATAGTTTATTTCTATGCTACCTAGCTAGAAGGAGAAGAAAAATAATGGGTGATTTCCTTGCTACAGTTCTTACGCAGAACAATTAATTTCATTTGGATGTATGTTATCGGCATTGGATTATTTTATTTTTCTTGTTTGCGATGTATGACCGAATGAAACGCAGGTTATGGTCGGCAAGTATTCTTCTTATGGGTATTGTATTTATATTGATTTTTTCTCGTTGTCTTGACACCTCAAATTTATGACCTCTACCCAATGCTGATGGAGCATTGAATTTTTACATCTTCCATTGATTAGGTATACTAGTGTCTGTTCTGATAGATGATGGTGTTTATCTGTTGGTGTAAATAGGCGAGCATGCCAAAGCAATATCTTCCGTTGTTGGGCCAACCAATTGCTTTATATAGGTAATGACAAACCACTGGGTTTTTCCTGCATTTGTCAAGAAATTTTAAGGTAATTTGACTATGGGCAAACTTAAGTCAGATGGATCTAGTCCGATGGCTCTGTATCAATGGCATGCTGTTGCATGGTTGCAATGGCATTCATTGGGTCCTATATCCTGCCTCCTGAATCTATATTTGATATAAACTGTTACTACTGTCTGATGCAGTTATCCCTTCTGAATAATCAGAAAAAAGAGTGTGGCAAGTGGTCCACAAATTTTTTGGTTCCAGTTAACGAGTAAAGTTAAGCATTGCTGTAGAAAGTCTTGCAGATGGAACCCACTGTATGGGGTTGAATCCTCTGCACGTAAGCCTATTTGTTACAGTAATGTCCACCATTTGAAATTTCACTCTAAATGTTGAAATTTTGTTGACCAATTTTAGTTTTGACTGTGTTCAAAATAATGGGATACAAATGGAGGGCTCTTCAATTCTTAGGGTTTTTACCTAAATGGACTCTGTATTTTGGTAGTATATTTCAGTTTCAACCTGGGTAATTTTGAAACTGAATCCTTGAAACCTTGTTAATGCCTGCCCAAAATTAACCTTAGGTTCCTCTGCCCAAAATTGACCTTAGGTTCCCTTTTTTTTTTTTTGGTTTAATTATTGGTATAATTCCCCAGTGCTTTGAAAATCAATGATGAGGTTTCTTTGCAGCTTCTCTACCTTCTCAAGCATGGTTGAAGTGAAAGAAATTGTTGTTGTTTGTGATCCCTCGTACAAATATATTTTTGAAGGTTTGTAAAGGATCTCTTGTTCATCTCAATTACTCCAACAATTGTGCACATTTATTTGTGAGAGATTTTCTTTTTGCACAGTTGAAATAGGTATTGCTTGTACTAGTGTTTTCCCTTTGTAGTTTGTCCAAAAATTTTGAATGTATGTTGTTACGAGCATTATGCTCCCCTTTGAGTCTTTGCTTTTGTTTGTATGTATTTACAGATATCAAGGAGCAGATTTTTGTAGCCCTTAAATATGCTCTGCCTGGAAAGGAGAGACAAGATTCTGTGTTTAATGGACTTCAGGTGCATATGGTTTCTTTGTTTTGAGTTACTAGTAGAAATTTTGCCCCCTCCTACTTCCATTATTTGTTCTCAGTTAATTATCAATCTTGAAAATGATCTATCTTTAAGCATCCCTTTCCCCCTTTTACTCACCCTAATTAATGAATTGGTTTAGTTTGATAAATATAGGAAGGGGCCAAGTAGCTCTGTTTGATCTTTTGTTTAGAGCTTTGCTCTTGCCTCTAAATTAGTAGTTTCATTGTGACTGAACTTTCCTTGGGATGATGATCAGAAAAAAATTTATAGATGAACCAAAGAGATAAATGTTCGGAGAAAGCGAGTCAACAACACATGCACTTACTAGTACGAATCTTTCCATAGGTTTTGTATGGGTATCCAATGCATGAGGAGATAGTCTTCGACTTTTTTTTTAATAAATTAGTTGTTATTTATTTTTTTACAGTTGGTTTTCTGTATTGAGGAAAACATACTGCCCTCCAAGCAGGGCATACCCCTTCTACCCATTATCCAAACAAAATTCAACTCCTCTTACAGTCTATAGGAAGTTTGCATCTTAGCATCCTTCCACTTGATGTCCATTAGCTCAATAGGGATATCCCCCGGCTTCCAAGTCAGCTATATATCCACCAGCTGAACACCGGTCATGAAGTCTGTTGGCTGGTTTTGCTCCACACATGGACTACCTCCTTCCTGTTGAGCATAAAGATCTTCCTTGGGATTTGTTCTTTAATTCCCTACACCTTCCATGTCAACTGCCAGTTTAGGGTCTGATCTAATTGACACCTCCATCAAACCTCTTCCAAGACAGTGTTGGACTCCTCTATACACAGCAAACATCTCCATAGGGAGTACCGAATAGCTCCTGCCCTCTTCCTGCATATTTCATGACTGGTTTGCCCTCTTCTTCTCGAATCAGGCAACCAAATGGTTGCATATGAATTTGCTAGACCTACATCAAAATGCAAGATAGCCATATTTGTGCTAACCTTGAACTTGATATTGGGATCTTAGTAGTCCATTGGATAGCTACTTTCCAATTTTCAGCACTTTGCTCTCCCTTTAGAACTAAAGCCCCACGTTTGGCTGCTACATTGTCCAAAATTGCTGGCACCACCTGATCATTAGTCCAAGTTTTATTTCTGAAGATTCTGAATTTTCTTTCCATCCAAATGTGGTAGGTGGTAGCATGAAAAACCATGCTTCCCTACTGTCCATATACTCATCCCTTCTATGAAAAATTGTGAACCCATAGTGCAGCAACTAAAGCATCTGCCGTGTCCTCCCATTGTTTGATAATTTGTGAAAGATACCATTCCATACCATCACCCAAAGCTGCATTCAAGAAAAGGTTTGGCTCCTCTCCTTCGAGGAAGCTCCCAGTGGGTTATAAATTTTGCCACGTCGAATATTGTAATCCAAGGGCTAGTGTAAATCCAATGAGTATCTTTGGATTATAATATTACACATGGCTGAATCCTATAACTAATTGGGCACTCATTGGGAGATCACTTCCAAGGAGAGGAGCCAAATACCCCAAAAAAGAGATGATCCTTACTTTTCATCCCTGTCCAGCATGGACTGCAGTGAGGTCTCACTTGCATGGTTCTTTTGATCAGTTTGTCTATAGTTGGCAAGGCATCGTGAGGCACCTCCAAAGCAGTAAATGAGTGTTCAGGTATGTCAGCTGAGAACCAAATAGCTTCCCTCCAGGTCACCTTGACTGATTTCCTTCTTATAGTTCCCAAGCTGACTTTATTGCAAATTGGCCACTGGCATTTTTATTTCAAACAATCAATTCCAATTGAGCATGATGCAGCTTCTTGGTGCTGTAAAGCTCCCTCCAAAGGATAAAGCTGTACGTGGTATCCACTCTCCATTTCTTATGAATCGGTCAGCCCTTGCCATCCATTGGGTTGCCAACTGCATGTCTAATTCTGTCGCTAAACCTTTTTGTCAAGAGGCTCAACTTTATCCATGTACTGCAACACTTACCTCCACACCCAGGAAGGGTGGGTTGGAGTGGCAACTCACCAAATGCTTCAAGTACTTCCTATAGACTCATTTCACCCAAATGTTAGTCTTTTTTTGAGCGCTCCACCAAATTTGTTTGATGATGCTGGCCGCAGTCATATCCTTTACCCGCCAAATTCCCAGCCCTCCTTCACTCTGTCTTGCAAAAGTCTTCCTATGAAAATTAGTGCAATTTTCTCTCGAGGGATGGACCTGTTAATAAGAAGTTTCCAAATATGGACTCAGCTTTAGAGGGACAAAAACAGGCAGGCAAAGATCCCAGACCAGTATATGTAGCTCCATTGTAACACTGAGGACAGAAGCTGAAGTCGTCCAGCAAATGAAAAAAATCTTGCTTTCCATCTTTCAAGCCTCTTTCCCACCTTCTTTAGAATGGGAGCACAATGCACTAGAGACAAAGTTCCTGAAGTAAGAGGTACCCTGTGATACCTAATAGGCATCTTGATTTCATTGAGTCTCATTAATTCCAAAAGTTGCAATCTGGTAGATTGGATGAGGCCCCCTAAGATAAATAGAGTTAACGTTGTTAAAATGCAATCCTAGTTAGGAACCAAACTCATCCAGAGCTCCTAGATTAGGCTTGATTGATTCTGTCTCAGCTTCAAAAAGTCATTCGGTCATCTCAAGCTTCCATATCTATAGTAAATAAGCTAGGTGCCATGGGATTTCAACAAACCCCCTTTTCTTTTTTCTGATGAGTAAGCTTTGTATTATATAGGGGAGGAAAGGTACATAATTGTTATTTCTTGCTAGGACATTAGAGTGAAAAGGGTTGAAGTATATGAAGGTTAGAGAAAGATGTCACAATAATAGTTATGGAACAAGGAAGGACAGGGTTCTTGACCTTCTTGTCATCCAAAGGAAAACCCTTTTGGGAGTCTTCAGAAAAGGACCAAAAGCACCTCATCTAATTTTGACGGATTGGGAATAAGGTTTCAAATGGCGAGGGTTGAGGTCAATTTCCAACATAGATTACTCCGATAAGGAATAGTTGTATCTTTAACAACCGCAAAAGATCCTCTATTTTGTAGATTATGGATCCAAAATGGATGTTCTTATGTTTCAAAAGAAAGGTTCATACTATTATATGCATACAGGTCTGGGCTGAGTCTGAAACTGCAAACTACCCAGTCTGCTGGATAACCTTAGTGCAGCCCATGGGCTGTAAGTTGCCTGCCAAACCTTGAAAAAGTATGTGTCCTTTATATATCTTAGAAGTATTCATGGCCACCATGATAGTGGAAATCTCTGGTGGTCTTGTGCTCTAATGCCTTCCTGAAACTGTTCGCCTCCACCTTGATTTGACAATGCTAGAATGGTTCTCCCCCATCCCCAACAACCCATATCTGAAACTGCTGTTGGTGTAGCCATCCTGGTGGTGACCTCACTCACCGGTTACACAATCAACCCCATTATAGTCTATCTATCTCCAGAAGCTTGATTTGATTGATTCAGGCATGCTACTCTTGAGAATGACCATTCCCAAGTCAAGCTGTTTTCACCTTATTTACGTGATGTAATGGACTACTACAACTCTTATTGTCTATGTTGATGATATTGTATTGATTGGAGATGACAGAGCCAAAATAGCTAGGTTGAACCCCTATCTGATGAAAAACTAAGATTGAAAATTCTGGCCCCCTTAAAGTTCTCTTTTTCTTTTGGATCTGAAGTCTCAAGGTCCAAAAAGGGATCAACATGTCTCAAGTTAGTTTGTGATTTGTGGAAAGGAATGGATATGTTGGGCTGCAAACCAGGAAGTTCATCTCTTGAGTAGGAATGTCATACTCGGAGAAAACTGTGGTCCCTTTCTTGTTGATGTGGGAAAGTGCCAGAGGCCAGTGAGGAAATGTATTTGTCTATGACTTACCTAAGTTTTAGTGATGAGTTAACCTATGCATACTCGTTAAGTGGTACTTGGGTGCTATGTACTGTATTGTCAGATACTTGGGAGTCCTCTCTAGGGAAAGACTATTGATGGCTAGGAAAAACAACTTGAGATTACAAGGTTTCACATAAGCCAATTGGGCTGACATCATTTAAGAAAGAAGCCATTCAGATTTTCAACTGTATGAGCTCGGATAGAAGTAGAAACTATTTGAGGGCAAGGATATATTTAGAAGACCCTATTTAGCTTAAGTTCTCCCGACTTGCTGGGCTGCCCCTCTTGCCTCTTTCTTTAACTTGTCCTTTTTTCAGTTTTTCTTTTTGTTTCTTATCTTAACTCCCATCTCTTTAAATTCTCCCCCAACCCTCCCAAAAAAAAAAAAAAATCCCTTTTTTGTTTATATGTAACTCATTTTGTTTGGATCGACAAAGTTGACTTCCCAGTAAGTTGAGATGAGGCTGTGGTTTTTGTTGCAATTGATATCTTGTTTCCAGACATTGATTACTAAATCTAATCTTTCATTTTAGCGTTGATATGTGGGACAAATGTACCGTAGAGCTTCGGGAGATTTTGTATACTTACCGTGCACTAAAAAAAAAATTATCTTCTGTACTTGAGCAGGCAATCAACGGTACCTCACAGCTTGTATGCATCCATGATTCGGCCAGACCTCTAGTATCATCTAGAAATGTCAAAAAGGTTAGAAGCTGAAGTTCTCTTTTTTGCATTGTCATCTATATGATGATTAAAATTTTACCTACCCTGCTGTTTTCATGCTCTCTGCACTTGTTATTGTAATGTGAACTCTTGTTATTCAAAATTCATTAATTTTAACTCTATATAGAGATTGCTGACGTTGCTAATAATGGATCCATGATGAGTTGTATTTGTGTATTCTTGAATTGACAAGAGAGCCTTGAATTTCTTCTCTTTATGAAATGTTATGATTGTTATCACAAACAGTAGATTGCTAACCTGATTCAAAACGGGATTGTACCATTCGGTATCTTAATCCATCAAGTTGCAATGCTGATCCATATAATGACGAGGCAGTACTACATATTTGTTGGATTCTATTAGGAGTCTAATAAGAGTTTGTATAGGAGTTAAATTAGAGTTTGCATTCATGTAAACTTCTATTCCTTGTAATAGTCTACTTTCCACTTTATTATAAATAAAGGGCTTGAGATCATGGATCAATAAGCCATTCTACTACAATCGTTTCTTTCAACATGGCATCAAAGCCTAAGTTCGATTGAAGAATTTTTTCCTTCTGCAAAACCCATCGCAGATTTTTTGCAGATTTTCTCTTTCTTCTGCTACCATAAAACCCATCGCAGTTGCAGAATTTTCTGCAACCATCGCAGGAATTTTCTGCAACTGTAATACCATCGTAGAGCTCTTTCTTTTGCAACAATTGCAGAACTTTTTCTACAACCATCGCAGGATTTTTCTGCAACTATCGCAGACATTCAAATTCCTCTTTTTTTCTGCAACTATCGCAGATATTCAAATTCAGAAATTTTCTGCACCTATCGATTCTTCGATTTTGGACGGAAATCTGCCACTCGCAAGAACAAGAAAAAGGAGGGAAAGAAGAAGAGAAGAGGAACCACGCTTATACCATCACCGCCGCATCTCTTATCGAGCCAGAAGCCATCAAAATTCCCTGAATTTTTTTTCACCCATTGTTTTTTTCTGGCATACCATCACCGCTGCATCTGCACCCATCGCAAACCCTCGCAACCCACAATTCTGTTTTTTTCGGTTCTTCAGTTCCACTGCACCCATCGCAAACCCTCGCAACCCATCTCCTTTTTTTTCCTCTGTTCTTCAGTACCCACTGCACTACAGTGGGTTCGATTAGGGAAGACCAGGAAGAAAAGGAAAGAAGAAGAGAAGAAAGAGAAGAAACACCATCGCTGCTGCTACTTGCTTCGTCTCTCCAGCTTTTGGGACTTCAAGAAGAAGAAGAGAAAACGAATCAGACTGAACCAGGTAAACAATAAATCTTGGTCGAACCATATTTTGGTTCTCTCCAACTTTAGACCATATTTTGGTTCTCTCTGAATTTAGACCAAACCAGACCATTGCATATTTGGCCAAACCATATTGTTATTTTGTTTCTTATAATCTGCTATTCTGTTAAAAAAATAAAAAATAAAAAAATAAAAAAAAGGGAGAAATTTTTTGTCTCACATTGTTTGGCTATTGCATTCTGCGAACTGCACACACTTTTTTCAACATGACCACTATCGATGGTACTACTGCTCCCACTGGATCCGAATATTTTCCCACTCTTCATTCTCTTTCGGTAAGATTTGACGGCACAAATTATTTGATCTGGTCTCGATCTGCTTACCTGGCTATTGCTGGAAGAGGACTAGTTGGATACCTTACGGGCACCACTATCAAACCCACTACCGCAGGTGTTTTACAGGATAAATGGATATCAAATAACTCTCTTATTATGTGATTCCTTTTGAATTCTATGCATCCAAATATTGCCCGGGGTTACCTATTACTTGATACTGCAGCCCAAATCTGGAAGGCTTTTACTGAAACATATGGACAATTGGGGAATGATGCACAGGTTTATGAGCTACGAAAGAAGCTTCATGAGACTACCCAAAAGGAACTAACTGTGGCCCACTATTATGCTGAGTTGCGATTTCTTTGGCAAGAGTTGGATCATTATGGGGATTATCACCCCACTAATCCAGATGATGTGGCGACATAGAAGAAGTACATTGATAAGATTCTAGTATATGACTTCTTGGCAGGTTTGAACGTGGAGTACGATCAGATCAAAGTGCAAGTCTTAATTCATTCTCCCTTTCCTACACTAGAATAGTCTTATGCTCTTGTTAAGTGTGAGGAAAGTCGTCGATTAGTCATGCTTCATACTCTTATTATGGAGAAATCAGCTTTACAGTCTGTTTGCACTAAATCTGATCCGGCTAAGGAGATTGTTAAGTGTGAGCACTGTCACAAACCATATCATACCAAGGAAAATTGTTGGAAACTGTATGGGAAGCCTGCTGATTTTGAGCAAAAACGAGCACAAAGACAAGGAAAACAAAAGGCTAATCTTTCTGAGACAGTTTACACCACACCCTCTGCTGACGTTGGTTTTTCGCAGGAGGAGTTCGCTACTCTGCGACGTATTATGCAGTCTTCTACTGCCGGTACAGCCTCGACCACTGCTTCCTCTAATACCCCTACCAACTCCTACCATGCTACTTCAGGATCTGGTCCCGGGGAAGGAGATTGGTCGTGGTAAATGGACTTTATTTGCTCGAGCCGATTGGAGGATCTACTTTTGCTTTGACTACATCTTCTAATCCGGTCCATTCGGTAATATCAGACCTTCATTAGTGGCACCGTAGGCTCGGTCAACCCCCTTTCAAATTTTGTCATTTTCTCTAGATTTGTTTTCCAGATACTTTTATCTTACCATTACAATTTCTTCCTTTCCAAGTTTCCCCATTGGAATTTCCTTTGTTATTATCTTCCCACGTGTAACGCTACACGTGAGGGGGAGATTGAAGATGTCTACAATTCAAAGCCTTTCATGTAGACTTCCTTATGTAGAATTTGATCTTTGTTACCTTTGAAAGTTTGTACCTTACCTTCGCAATCTTCCACTTTGGAGATCTAACATTGCTATAGAGCTATCTTTTTGACTGTGCAGAACTTGATCTCTGTTAACCCTGGAGAATTGCCCCTTAACTTGACATCTTCCCTTCGGAGATCTAACCTTGCAAAAGACTTGTCGTTTGACTTTTCAAGAACTTGATCTCTATTACCTTTGGAGATTGTCACTTATCTTGACAAATTTTCCCCTACCTTGGGAGATTGTCCCTTGGCAAACTTTCCCTTTAAAGATCTAACATTGCTACAAATCAAAACTTTCACTTTGGCTGTTTTACCCTAGCTATTGTTACCCCAAAAATATATTTTCCCTCAGATTTGTGCAGAAAGTTAGTCTTCTCAACATTTGAAGATTCTACTTTTTTACTTGGGTGTTCTTCCTTGGAGACATAAAGTTGCAGTAAAGATGAGGACAAATCAAATGGAAGTCTATAAGGCAGACGTAATCTATAAGTTTGAAGATAAAATTGCAGATGTTTACCTGGACATATGTTTTATACTTTTTTGGTCAAGTTGGACATGTGTGATATCCATGCCTCAACTTGAGGGGGAGTGTTGGATTCTATTAGGAGTCTAATAAGAGTTTGTATAGGAGTTAAATTAGAGTTTGCATTCATGTAAACTTCTATTCCTTGTAATAGTCTACTTTCCAATTTATTATAAATAAAGGGCTTGAGATCATGGATCAATAAGCCATTCTACTACAATCGTTTCTTTCAACAATATTTCATCAAAATAAGACACATTTTCATTAAAGACTGCACAATCTAGCTTGGTTGAAGAGGACAATACCTTGTCATAGCTTTTCACCTGTTGCCTCCTGACGCAATCCTTCCTCATTGAGCGAGCAGTTTTCTCTCTTTCCTCTCTGTTGCCTCTGTTGGAATGCTTCTAAAGAATATCACCGCTCCTTCAACTGCCCCTTCTCCCTTGTTTAGAAAAGCATTATTTTCAACTGTTGACCTAGGAGAGGAAGAATCTTGCCTTTTGATAGAAAATGGATTTGGGTGGCCACTGGCAAATGCCGCAAATCTTGTGGTGATGCAGTCTGTATGCTAACTTTTGATTTCACTTCTACTGTATCTATGGTGAGGAAATATGAGGAGCTCTATGTTAAAAAAACACAAAAGAATATTGATTTGGACCTGGTGAGGTAGATAGAGAGGAAGATGGAATAGTGTTGCTGGATGGGGACATTGTGAAGGGATGTGATGAGTATATTTGTGAACATCTAGTTGGAAATAGTTCAAATTTGTCCGGATCAAGTAATTAAATTATTCATTGAGGGACCACATTTCAATGATATAACGAAAGAGTCGGGTGGTTGAAGTTATAGAAACCTTAAGAAAGATTCGGCACTGTGATGCAGATCATAGAACTAAATTTCATTTCGTTTTGCCATTTTGACCTGGTCAAAATGGTGGCCGAAATTTCGGCAAGTGTACGATATTCTAGTGCCCAATTTCAGTGGGTTAGTAGTTGAGTATCCTAAGGAGTTCTTTTCAAGCAGACATCTTTTATTTCCAGCTTCGTGTTTTAGATTCTTTTTCAAGAGTCAAGACTATGTGGTAGGATCCTAATCTGTTGAGGTATCCCACATTGTGTTAGAGTTTTTCAGTAGGCTATAAGTGGCCTATTCTTTCTTTGTAATTCTTCAAGTCTGGTTGTTGAATGAAATTGAGTTTGAGTCAAGGATAATGATTCCTAGTTGAGGGGGCCATGGTTGAGTAATTAAGAGTTTGTTTCAAAGATCAACACCTTCGTCATTATTTCTAGCATCTTGAAGCATTCAAAGCAATCTTCTTCAAGTTCCAGCAGCAAACAAGTACAGCAGCCCCCCACCCCCACCCCCTTCCCCTTCCTCTCACCCGCAGCGTTGACCCACCCCTTCTCTTCCTTGCGCAACCCTAGGAGACCACCCCATTGCGGACATGTGAATACAAAGACCCCATGGCCAAAACCCCAAGGGGAGCCCCCAGGAAGGCAGGAAGGATCTAAGAGGCCTCCATAAAGTGCCAAAATAGGAGGGGTATTTTGGGCATTTTAGCCTTTAGTTTGCTCCTGAATTCAATTTAGAATTTATTTCATTATTTGATAAGTCAATATGAGTTTGGTTCGGATTTGTTTGAGTTGTTTGCTTTAGTCTTATCTAATTAGCATGTTATTAAAAGATAACTTAAAGTATGCTAGTGAGATTCCAATCCAAGGTTGTCAAGGTGGCAAGGCGACCAAAGCGATTGGGGCTCCGCCTTGGCGATTAGGCGACGAAGCGGTGCCTATGCGGCAATAAGGCTACCAAAGCAGCTGGGTTAAATTTTTTCAATACAACTACTTTTATGCTGATAAATTTCTATTATAAGCTAAATAAACATTCAAGAATCATATTCATCTAAAACAAAAAAGCATTCAAGAATCATAATTATGAAAAATTATTAGGAAAAGAACACAAACATAAATTCATCTCATCAAGCATCATAACGTATGACTATAAACTATAACAAATTATAAGTATGAAAATGATAGTAGTAATTTTACATTTTTACTTACTCTATGATAGTGTGATACCAAATAAGTGCCTTATCCATTTAATGATTCATTGATTCTCAATTCCAAAATGACTAACTATTAAGTTCATATACGGCTTTGTAGAAGAAAAAATATTATCAGGTACAAAATGTAAAAAAAATGACTACTTTAGTTTCTAGGTGGCAACAAGGCGCACAAGTGGTAGCAATTAGGTGAAAAAAGGAAAAAAACTGCATGTTAACAAAGCGGTTCAAAACAAGACGGTTGAAAAACCGCCTTGCCACCTAGGCAAACGCTTTGCTACCATGTTCCAATCTAAGGGCTGGAATCTTGTAGTAATTTGATCCCTCTTCTTAAGTGTAGTACATCGAGTTGTAATTGGATCTCATCAATAAGGTGATCTCAGTGTTCGTGAAATAAAAGTAATCGTGAGCATGGTGGGAGATCTCGCTCTCGAGCTAGATCTCGCCACTTAGAAAAAGCGAGATCTCAACCGAGATGGCGAGATCTTGGTCGAGATCTACCAAAAAATGGGCGTAATCTCGGTGGCCCATCTTGGTGGGTTTTAGGGCCCCAGTTGGGCTGAAACTTGGTATTTAGCCTATTTAAGGCCTTTTGAACACATTGATGGCCTTAGATTTATGAGAAAATAACCCTAACTATGTCTTCTAAGTCGACCCTATGTGTAAAACCGAAATTTTATGAAATGCAAGGTTAGACAACATGTAATGTAAAGATATCAAGTAATTCAAGTTATCAAATACATTAACATACACATCAAGTATTCAAGTGATCAAACTATCAAAGAACTAAATAGTTAAATGTCTTCAAAATTTTACAACCATAAGAAGTTTTAGACTTTTAATAAGTCATAAATCATAATCCATAAGTTCATAATCACAATTCACTACTCACAAGTCACAAGACTGACAAGATCACAAGAGTACAAGAGACAAGAGTAACAAGATTAGTAGATTACAACTTACAACTTACAAGACTATAAGAGTATCACTCAGCACTCTGCATCAATTGATTCTGAATGGTGGCCACATATGACTCCCGAGTCAACCCATCACTGTAGTATGTCACATATTGGTTTATATGGAACTGATATATCTCCATGTCAGAATACTGGAGGAATAGCACTCTGGGATAACCATCAATCGTGGGTGAGTGAAAGTGCCATTCTTGTTGTTGTTGTTCATATTGCTGTTGAGTATGTGGGTAGGAGTTTCTAAACCACTTAATTGGATACAGAGATCCTCCACATGTGGGAAATTTCTTCCATCCGAAATAATTTTCTGATTTTGGATTTAAGTGTCCCTGAACAATCTTATATTTATGGTAACAGTGCACAGTTGTTCATAGTTGCAAATGAAGGTGTACATAAGTTCTGAGAGTTCCTGAAAGAGATATGCAATGATAGAGTCAACAGGCATATGGAGTTCTTGGATTATTTTTGTTGGTGGAATTTTATTAGGCATTCTGTCCATGTGGATTGAAGTTATTTCTTTCTTACTAGTATTGTGTTTTTAAGAAAAAATAGAGAGAGAGAAAAATGGACGGCAAAAGAATGCTCAGCCACACAAGAAAAAGGGCAATACTATGATAGAAACCAGATCCCTCTTAAGAATTAGCCGTGGTGTTAATTCCTGATGAGGCTATTTTGGTTCCTCTATGACATTTTTGCCCTTCTACCAATGTGCAAAAAACTGACAATGGATGTCCTGAACATGGGGAAATTATTTATTCTAGACATGGTGACTTTAAACATGTTCTAAAGTTCTATGATTGATCTTGAAATCTGTTCCTGTAGTAGCAACAGAACCTCCATTTAGTTTATTGATTTGTTCAACCTGGCAAAAATGCTGAGGTTCTTCTTGTGCTTTGCATGTTAAGTTGTATGGACTAGCCAATTTGTTATTCATCTCTCTCCTTCCCTCCTTGAGTGCCTGTCAACAGGTTTTTGCAGCAACAATTTAGAGCTGACACCCATAATATGGTAATTGGGAAGGTAAAACTTAACTAATTCTTTGGTGATAGGTTCTTCATGATGGTTTGGTGCATGGGGCTGCTGTACTTGGTGTTCCTGTTAAAGCTACAATCAAAGAGGTTTGTTTTTCTCTTTAATCAAATTACTCATAAGCATGTAGTTGACTGAATACAATTTTGACAGTTTTTATCGTTCACTTGTTTGTGGTTCTTGGAGCCAATGTATATGCAACAATTCTGGTCATGGTTGGAAATCTGTCACCCAGAAAATCGAGATTTCAGCCGAGATATGGTAAAAAATGGCGCCGAACTTGAGTGAACATGGGGGGCCATCTCGTCAAGTTGTGCTAAAACTTGGTATTTAGCCTATTTTAGGGCTTCTAAAAACATTGGTGACCTTAGATTTGTGGGAAAACAAACTATATATGAGTTTCCAACTCGACCCTAAGTTTGAAACCAAATTGCTGAAAGTATCAACGTACAATGTTATAAAACATGAAAAATAGAACCATTAATTGATATAAATGAAAACCAAGTGATAGCAGACGTCTAATAACTTAAATTGTTCAGGATTCCGTCCATCTAAGTAGTTCAGTACTCAATAGAACAATACAACATTACCATTCTTGAGAATATAGTACAGACATTATAAGAACATGGTAAAATGATATCAATTAAGGGTAACTAAGCAGCTTCTCCACTAGCTCTACCAGCGTCACTACCATGTATTGCAGATCCTCTGCACTGTTCAGCCAGCTCGATGAGGCTGTTAAGAATATCATCCCTCACATAATCAGGGACAGCAGGGCACTTGGGTATATCCACCTGGTATCCAAGTAAGTGTTGCTTGAACCACATTTTGCCTCTGAGGAGGACTTTACTGCAATAATTACAATTGATCCTTTGTCATCTAGTATCCATGGGGATTTCGTGTTGCTAAGCAATATCGTCATCCTCTGTGGTTTGGCAACCTATAAATCGAATAAAAAACCATTAGATTCAAATCATCTAGTATCCATGGGGACTTCGTGTTGCTAAGCAATATCATCGTCCTCCGTGGTTTGACAACCTATAAATCGAATGAAAAACCATTATATTCAATGCCAAAGTGAAATATTTAAAATACTTGTACAGTTGTAATATGTTAATAATAAAAGAAAAAAAATCAAAATTTTAAGTGACAAAGTGAGTGTTGTGTGCAAAGATCAGACTTAAATAATTGGCTAACTAGTGAGTATCACTTAGCTTGCCAACAGATCTTATTCTGAGTGTAGGTGACGTAGCCTTCCAAATAAATGAGTTGCTATAATACCTCTCGTATGTGTTTACATGCCCCACATATGTGTCATAGTCTGAAATCTGGAGGAACAGAACTCTAGGGTAACCTTTAATGCTATGTGGTTGGAAGCCAAAGTCCTCTAGCTGCTGAAGCTGAACGTGTGGGTATTGAGTTCGTAAAGTAGTCACTCAACAACCCATCTTAACTCATATAACCAAACTCTCCAAGGTTGGGTCTTGAGGAATCTAATGTCCTCCATACAAAGAGTAGCCACTATAAGTATAACTAGTGGTGTGATTGCAGTATGCGTAGTTTGAGGACTACCACGACTAATGGTAATTACAACTACCACCAGTGTCAATACTTATACTCCACATACTCTCTACCAGATCATGTATGCTCATCATTTATATTTGCCATGCCTCCTATAAGTCCAGGGCGGAGCTTTGTGGTCAATATCTTGTGTAGCATGGGTAAACTGGCCTGTGAATCTTATTGGTCGTGTCACTTACCTTGTTCTCTCAACAACACCGCCGATAACCTTCCTCTTGCCTAAGCCCTTCAACATAAGATCAATAGAATGGATTGCACATAGTGTCCAGAAAAGTCAAATCCTGCTGCTCTTCTTGACACTAAACACATGTATGCCAGAGAGAAGCTAGCAAACAGTCATTGCATTTTGATAATGTGGGGCAATATGAACAGGTGCATCTAGGTGAAGAGTCAGTAGCTCCATCTACATTTCAAGAGGGAGGTGAGAGAAGGAAGAAGACTAGACATAGGAAGGAGCAACCTCATCATCATTAGACTCCTCATCCCCGTCCACAAAAGGCTTCTGTAAGACTACCTCCTCGAACTCCCTCTACTGCCTTTCCTTCTCTGCCTTCTACAGTCTCCCTCCTCGAATTCCCTCTACTGCATTTCCTTCTCTACCTTCTGCAATCTCCCTCCTTTTAAGATGGCAATAATTGCTTGTACTTCATAAGGCACTTTAGGTCACTTAGCCCCATCCTTGTATCCCCTGCCAAGTGTTGTTTCAATCTTGTTGCACCACTAGAATTTAGCACTTTCAAGCAATATTTGCACTTGGACTTCTTGTCAGTGGTTAGGGCCTCACCATGTTGTCTAGCAATGTCATGAGCCCGAGTGCCACTACTAGCTCCATGATCAGCTGTTTAAACTAATACACAAGGTAAATACATTCACATGGATCATCCCATACAATTCTATACTAAAAAAGGTAATCAAAGTGAACTACTAAACCATTCCATTACATTAATATATTCAGCTCTAAACTATTCCACTAATAGAATAACATATCAACTGCTAAAAACACTAAATGAAAATACATAAAAAATAATATTTAATACTGAAAATACAGACTTTGTTGTAAAAAAAAAAAAATATCATGCTTATATTAACATGGTTGTATTTTTACAATACACAACCTAACATAAGAAGTATTTCTGGAGGGGGGGAGGGAAGAGAAAAATAACCTTCCATAAACTAAAATTTTTTTCATAATATTTTTAATTTATTTATTAAATCTTAAATTAAAAAAATAAATTTGACTCCATGAGGTTGTAGCCCTTCTAATGGAGTCTAACATATATTAGAATCACTTTCATAACCTATGTATTTTTCAATATTTTTTTAATTTTAATTTCTTTTAAAATATATTTTTTGGATAAAAATTCAAAAAATAAATTAATAACAATAATTAAAAAAAATTCCATGAAGATGTAGATCGAACAAAGGTGTAAAACTCTTACACATATTTAATCCACGCTCAAAGACCTACTCTAGAACATATTTGGAAAAAATGAAATTTGAGGGGGAAAATTCACCTTGCTTGAAGAACACCTTCAAATACGCTCAATTGATGTTTTCTTGTTGTTGTAGATGAGCTAAGGACTCCTTAGACGTGTTGCAAGTGAGAATTTGACAAGATTCGGTCCAAAAATGTGGAAAAAAATGAAGAAGGAAGTTGTTGGATCGAGACTAGGAATCTCGTCCCAATTCGATCGAGATTGAGTAAAAGAGGCACTAAAATGGACCCAAATCCTGGTTGAACCAAGATCTTGACTCAATTGAGATCTCGGTCGAGATTTGGCATTTTTTGTCTTTTGCACCTTAACTTGGCTCGAGGTCTGACAAAATTGAGATCTTGGCCAAGATCTCAGTATCTCAACTAGATCCCGTGAGACCTCAAACCATGATTTTGGGCCTTCAGGAAAATCATTAGTATTCTTGAGACAGCCAACTATTGAAGTACAACCCCTCCAATGTTTTCATTTGATGAGCAACAGTTGTGGAAGAGAGGAGAGGAAAAAGAAATACAATCCCATGTTGGGATGTACTAGTGCAATAGATGGATTCACATCATACAATCATCAAAAGTAAGTCATTATTGGACAACCATATATAGATGTTACCTAGATATGTCTTCTCTACTGCATGGTGGGAGATCTCGGCAAGATCTCGCGAGATATCTCGGTTTTTTCATAAACCGAGACGAGATTAAGGTCGAGATCTGCGAAATGGGATATCTCGCTCGAGATCTCGCCATATCTTACCATATCTCGCTGGAACTTTCAATTTTTGCCCAATTTTTTGCGGATTTCAGCCAAAGTTTCACTTGCAACTATTCTTAGCACATCTACAACATCAAAGGAAGCTCAATCATCCTCTACTTGTCTTTTGAACTTATGCGTTAATGACTTATATAGAACTTCTACCAGTTGTATATTTTTATCATTCTATTCTCGAAAGTCAAGATTGTAATACTCATATGAATGTTATCTTGATGACATTTAAGTTATTTGATGTATTTGATACACTTGATTTTCATTTATATGCCTTAATGGTTTTATATTACATGTTATATAACCTTGCATTCTCTAATCCTACAACATTAATGGTTTTATAATACATGTTTTATAACCTTGCATTCTCTAATCCTTCAGCATTTCGGTTTCATACTATGGTAGACTTAGAAATCATACTTAGGGCTGTTTTCTCACAAATCCAAGGCCACTAGTGTGTTCAAAAGGCCTTAAATAGGCTAAATTCCAAGTTTTAACCCGATTGGGACCCCAAAACCACCGAGATGGGCTACCGAGTTGACGCTCAAAAAATGGCATATCTCAACCGAGATCTCGCTGAGATGGTCGAGATCTTCTACTTGGTCTCCAGATCTTACAAAAGGCATGCAGATAAGCCCTTGTTCCAACTTTCCTTTGACAAAAAACCTGTCAATTTCAATGTGCTTAGTTCGATCATGTTGCACCGGATTATTAACAATACTAATAGCAGCCTTGTTGTCACAATATAACATCATAGGGTTTGGAACTTGGACTCCAATACCTTACAGCAAGCCTTTCAACCATTGTAGTTCACAAACTCCATGAACCATAGCTCTATATTCAGCTTCGGTACTAGATAAAGGTACCACATTCTGTTCCTTACTTCTCCAAGTAACTAGATTACCTCCAACAAAGGTACAATAACCTAAATTGACTTTTTGTTTGGAGATCCAGCCCATTCTGCATCAGTGTATGCTTCTACTTTTAGATTATCAGTGGGTGACAAAAGTATTCCTTTTCCAAGAGTTCCCTTCAAATACTGTAGTATTCTGATAACAGCATTCATATGAGTTAAATATAGATCATGCATAAATTGGTTCACTATACCTACAGCATAAGCGATGTCTGGCCTGGTGTGGGACAAGTAAATAAGCTTCCCTACCAGCCTTTGGTATCTTCCTTTGTCCACTTGTTCCCCCTCTTTTTCTTTAAGTTTAGCTCCAGCTTCAATAGGGGTATCAACTGCTTTACACCCCAACATTCCCATTTCTGATAATAGATCTAGGACATACTTTCTTTGGGATAGGAATATACCTTTCTTTGATCGAGCCACCTCTATCCTTAAAAAATACTGTAACTTCCCTAGATCCTTAATTCCAAACTCTCTGCCAAGAAAGTCCTTCAACTTTTGAATTTCTTCACCATCATTACCTGTGATGACAATATCGTCTACATAGACAATGAGAAGTGTGATGTTAGTACCTGACTTCTTGACAAATAGTGTATGATCAACATTGCTTTGCTTTTACCCAATAGAAGTCATTGCCTTCAGGAGGCGTCCAAACCAACATCTAGGAGACTGTTTTAACCCATAAATTGACCTCTTCAACCGAAAAACTTTCCCTACAGTATTGTCATCGGAGAAACCATGTGGGATTTCCATATAGACCTCTTCTGCTAACTCCCCATGTAAGAAGGCATTCTTTACGTCTAGTTGGTGCAAGTTCCAGTCTTTGTTCACATTTACAGACAACAGAATTCTGACAGTGTTTAGTTTCGCAACAGGGGCAAAGGTCTCCTAATAATCAATCCCATAGGTCTAGGTAAACCCCTTTCCAACTAGTCTAGCTTTCAACTTGTTGCTGATCCATCCATATTTTGTTTAACCACAAATACCCATTTGCAGCCCATTGGTTTTTTTCCTGGAGGAAGTGTAACCAGCTCCCAAATGTCATTTTTCTTCATTGTCTGCATTTCCTCTACCATAGCTGCCTTCCATCTCTTATCAGCATAGGCTTCCTGCCAACTTTTAGGAACATATACAGATGACAAAGAGGATATAAAAGCACGGTAGGAGTCAAACAAATAGTTATAAGAAACATATTTAGCTATGGGATTTGGAGTACAAGATCTGACCCCTTTTCTAACAGCAATAGGAAGATCAGAAAAAGATACCTTAAGGGGAACAATAGAATCTGATTTTGGAGCAGGAGACTGAAAGACCCCAACAGTGTGTCTCACAGGAGTGGTCTCCCCCTGGCTAAGTTCTTCACATGGTTCAGAAATCAAAGGGGGAGGATTAGAGTCCTCAGTTATACTGGCCGAAGTTTCCCCCTGGTCAGGAAACTCTTCTGGGACTCTTAAGTTGTGTTGGTGTGTGATAGGAAGATCTAGAGTCGGAAAGAACACCTCTCCTCTAGGACTATCCCCCTGAAGAGGTGTATGGTAAGGGCAAAACTCATGAAAAATTACATCCATGGATATAATGGTTTTCCTGGAAGGAGGATGATAACATTTGTACCCTTTCTGAATAGCAGAATACCCCAAAAATATGCAGCGTAGGCCACGGGGAGCCAGCTTACTCTGGTGGGCTGTGATTCTAGTATAACACACGTCACACGCATCCAAAAACCTTTGGGGGAATAACAAAAGAAGAGGCTCCCTGAAGAATCTCATTAGGACATTTAAAACCTAGTATTCTACTGGGCATCCTATTCATAAGGTAAGAAGCAGTGAGTATAGCATCACTCCAGTATTGGTCAGGTACATTCATAGCAATCATAATGGAACAGGCTATCTCTAAGAGAAGCCGATTCTTCCTTTCGGCAACCCCATTTTGGGCAGCCATATCAACGCAATTGGTCTGATGTATTATGCTAGAGTCAAAGAGATATCTTTGAAATTCACCATCAATATACTCTATGCCATTGTCACTGCGAAGGATCTTCACAGTGGCATTGACCTGAGTTTTAATCATATTATGAAAATCACGAAAACTTCGAAAAACCTCATTTTTTTGTTTTAAAAGATAAATCCATGTAGAACGAGAGTGACAATCAATAAAAGTAACAAAGTACCTATGGCCAGTAATAGACACACGTCGGCAAGAACCCCACACATCAGTATGAATTAGCATAAAAGGAATAGGATAAGTAGAACGAGTTTGCTTTGCAAAAATGCAGGCTTCACAAAAAAAAATTATCCTCCTTACAAGAAGAAACCAAATCAGGAAATATTTTCTTAAGAGTTCCTAGAGGGGGGTGACCTAGCCTACGGCACCACTGATAAAGGTCTGATATTATTGAATGGACCGGATTAGAAGATGTAGTCAAAGCAGACGCAGATTCTCCAATCGGCTCTAGAAAATAAAGTCCATTGTCTAGTTTACCACGTCCAATCTCCTTCCCCGTGACCAAATCTTGGAAGACACAGTAAGATGGGGGAAAAAGTCACTTTACAATTCAAGTCATGTGTAAGACTACTAATAGAGAGCAAGTTAGTAGAGAAAGAGGGAACATGTAAAACCTTAGACAAAGAAAGTGATGGAGAATGCTGAATGGTCCCTTTTCCAGCAATGGAAGAATAGGAGCCATCAACAATTTGAACTTTATCCTTTCCAGAAGTTGGAGAATATTGTAAGAAATAGGTGGATAAACCTGTCATATGATCTGTGGCTCCTGTATCAATGATCCAAGGAGTAGAAACTGAAGAAGCTTGAAAGCCTGTAAAAGTTTTACCTGAAGTAGCAAGGTAGGAGTTGGTATGGGTAGTAGAGGAAGCAGTGGTCGAGGCTGTACCGGCAGTAGAAGACTGCAGAATACATCGCGAAGTAGCGAACTCTTCCTGTGAAAAACCAACGTCTGTAGAGGGTGTGGTGGAAACTGTCTCAGAAAGATTAGCCTTTGGTTTCCCTTTCTTTGTGCTCGTTTTTGCTCAAAATCAGCAGGCTTCCCATGCAGTTTCCAACAATTTGCCTTGGTATGATATGGTATGTGACAGTGCTCACACTTGGCCATCTCCTTTGCCGGATTAGATTTAGTGCGAACAGATTGTAAAGCTGATTTTTCCATAATAGGAGTATGAAGCATGGCTAATCAACGACTTTCCTCACACTGAACAAGAGCATAAGACTGTTCCAGTGTAGGAAAGGAAGAATGACTTAAGACTTGCACTCTGATCTGATCGTACTCCACATTCAAATCTGCTATGAAGTCATATACTCGAATCTTATCAATGTGCTTCCTATAAGTAGTCACATCATCTGGGTTAATGGGATGATAATCCCCATAATGATCCAACTCCTGCCGAAGAGATCACAACTCAGCATAATATTGGGCCACAGTCAGTTCGTTTTGGGTAGTTTCATGAAGCTTCTTTCGTAGCTCATAAACCTGTGCATCATTCCCCAACTGTCCATAGGTTTCAGTAGTAGATTTCCAGATTTGGGCTGCAATATCGAGTAATAGATATCCACGGGCAATATTTGGAATCATGGAATTCAAAAGAAATGACATAATAAGAGAGTCATTCGAAATCCATTTATCCTGTGGAACGCCTGTGGTAGTAGGTTTGATAGTGGTGCCCGTAATGTGTCCAACAAGTCCTCTTCTAGCAATAGTTAGGTAAGTAGATCGAGACTACATCAAATAATTTGTTCCATCAAATCTCACGGAAAGAGGATGAAGAGTGGAGTAGTGTTCGGAGCCAGTGGGAGCAGGAGTACCGTCAATAGTTGTCATGTTGACAAAATTATTTGCAGTTCTTAAGTCTTCACCCTTTCAAAGTAACGAAATGTCGCCAGAATGCAATAGCCGAACAACTCGAACAAATCTACTATTTTTTTATTATTTTTTATCAGAACAGTAGAAAAGGAAAAAAACAATAAAACCAAACATATGGTTCGGCCAAAGACCAATGAGTCTGGTTGGGTCTAGTCTAAATGTAAAGAGAACCAAATATAGCTTGGTTTGGTTTAAATATAAAGACTTTTAGAGAAAGGGTGTAAATATTTGGTTTGGTTTGGTTTAAAGACAAAGGGTGTAAAGAGAACCAGAGGGGTTTAAGGGTGTAAATATAAAGATTTTTAGACAAAGGGTGTAAATATTTGGTTTGGTTTGGTTTGGTTTAAAGACAAAGGGTGTAAAGAGAACCAGAGGGGTTTAAGGGTTGAACGTCATGTTTCAAACGAAGGGTACCTGGCTTCGTGGCGATGGCGATGTTCTTCTTCTTCTTTCCCTTTTTTCTGTTCTTGGTTGAATCCAACTCCCAGAATGCAGCGTACTGAAGAGAGAAGGCGCTGGAAGAAGTGTCAATGGTCGATGGCGGAAGACGCAGGTGATAGGCAGAAGAGTCGATGAATTGCAGCGATTCTGTTCGGCTTCTCTTGGAGTAGCGGAAAACAGCGGTGACAAACTGCAACAGGCAGCGGAAGTGGTTCTCGTCCTCTCTCTCCTTTCCATCTGGTTTTGTTATTCTTTCAGTGGCAGAAAAACTGAAGAACAATAGGTCTGCGATGAATTAGGGGAAAAAAAATATATAAGAAGATCCTAATCGAACCTAGGCTCTGATGCCATGTTGATAAACACAGAATTGGTAGAATGGCTTATCAATCCATGATCTCAAGCCCTCTATTTATAATTAAGTGGAAAGTACACTATTACAAGGAATAGAATTTTACATGAATACAAACTCTAATTTAACTCATATACAAACTCTAATTGAACTCCTAATAGAATCCAACACACCTGGATCTAGATTTTACCTCTAGTCTGGCATTGTTGAGGAGGGAGACTTAGTATAGTTGAGGGTGCTACTCTGTTTTGAGTCTTGCCCTTTTGACAAAACTTTTTGAAACTACATCCACACTGCTGCCACTGTCTACTATGGTTTGTGCTAGTAGTGCTCTTGCTCTTTAAGTCTGGTGTGGAATATACTACTCCTCCAGTCTTCTCCCTTTGGCTCTGTGACTAAGATCTTAGACCTCACGTTCTATTGTGACTGTGGATCTTAGCAATCTTCATGATACTCTTCTTCTGGCTTTGGATCTGGGGAGGCAAACTACCTCCTCATTTGGAATCTGCTTGTTGGTGTCAGTGACTGCAACTTCCCTTCTTTTAGGGCACACTTTGGCAAAGTGTCCTTTCTCATGGCAATAAAAGCATCTCCTGGCGAGGGTGGGGATATATCTCATCCTGTAATCGCCAAAGATGACAGGATGTAATGCATTTTTGGATAGATATTTAACTCTGTGGCTGAACATGTTGTGGACCTTGTAACCAGTCTGAGTACTCTAAAGGACTTATGGGATTAGTTAAATGTGTTATATTCTGGTAAAAATTCTATCCAAAATTTATGAATTATCCTAGGAGTTACAAATAGAGTGGGCAAGGGTAGACCTGTAACCCAGTATTTTTTCTGATTTTTAAAAAGATGTATGAAAGATTGAACTCTATATTATTACCCATCTCGTTTAATGTAGAAAACAATGCAACAATGGCAGCAGCTTGCAGTTATGGGCTTCTTTTGAGGCCCTGGAAAGGAATTCGACTCAGGCTGTTCACAATTCTTGGAGTAGATCGAATTCCTGGCAGATACTTACACACACATTCTTTGAGTAGCAAAAGAGAATCCTCTTTGACACCTTATTGGAGGATAAATCAGCCCTTGCCACACGTAAACCTACTTGTGGTTCTTCTGAAGGGCAAGGACCAGTACAAAATCGTGGAGATATCTCTGGTTAAATAGCTGGTCTGCAAGCCTCTATAGATAGTTCAAGGCAAGCCAAAACTTGCCATCATTGTGGATGACGTGGACATATTGAAAGCTTCTATTTGAAACTTTATGGGGAACCTTCGTAATTATAAATAGCTAATACCGTTGCATTAGAGCCTCCAGCTGCCCGCACACAGCCTGAGTTGAAGACAGTGAGGATGTCAGAGGCAGACAACGTCTGATTTACATAGTTTTAGGCAGCCTAGTCACACTCATAGCCACCACCCTCAACTACCTTTTTATAGACAGGTAATGCCACCTGTATATGTTTCATCCATTTTTCGCCCTTGGATTATTGATTGAGGAGCATCTGAACATTCAACAGGTAGTTCAGGTATCTTTTCTTCTTTTAATCTGTCGACATCCAGTGCCACTCTTGCAAACGGGTTCTATGACAAGCTCATAGAAACCATTACCCTTACTCCTATTTGTCATTGTCCTTTGTTCTATAATTATCGTACTTCCCTTTTAATCTTTCCATAAATTCATCACCACTTATCATTGTTCTGTTACCTTCTTTTCTGGCTATGGCCTATTTTAGGATCTTATGACAGAAGACGATTGGTAAGCATAGGGAATTTTGGGATATTGTACTTGTTTGAAGACTCCCCCCCTCAATGGCTTGTTCGGGCATCTCCATCCATTGGTAAATAATTTTAATTTGTTAAAAAGCTTTCAACTCACTTTTAAGGCACTATCACATCCCTGGCAGCTCCCCTCCCAAATCCCCTCCCCTCCTTTCTCCTTTGTGTCTAAAAGGAAAAAGACGGGACGGGGATTTTACTGATTGTGTGGATGGATTGTAAAGCATATCATTGTTATTGATGGTAGCGTCTCTTCCTTTTTCAATAATGATCCCCATGAATCAAACATCGAAATTTTAAATTTTAGGCAGTATAGTCCCTTAAAATTGTTAGTTTTGTTGTCTTTACTTTTTATGTCTTTCTACTATATTATTTCCTTCTTCTATTTTGTTTCCTTTATAATTCTTGAATCAGTGTGAGGCTGAGCCTTGGAGCTATGGTTAAGTTTCTCTTCTGTGACCAAGTGATCATGCATTTGAGTCTGGAAACAGCCTCTTTGCAAAAGCTGGGTAAGGTTGCATATATGACCTTCCCCTGAGTCACAGTGGTGGGAGCCTCATGCACTGGCAATGCCTTTTTTTTATTTGATTCATGAATTAGTTTAGGACCAAAATAGTCATCAGTTCCAACCTATGAAAGGGAAATTACAGTATCGTTTTGAGCTAAGACTTTTGTGACATTGTTTTTGGGCAGATATGTCATACTTTCAATATTAGATTAAAAATAAATCTTCTTTGAGCCTGCATTTTGTTTATTATCTGATACATGGTGCCTCAATCATGTGAGCTTTCATCTATCTTCTGCAATTTAGAACCTGAATTAGTACTATTTTCTTGCAGGCAAATAGCCAGTCTTTTGTTGTAAGAACTCTCGACAGGAAAACACTTTGGGAAATGCAAACTCCACAGGTAGTTATGAGCAAAACCTACTCTATTCTTTGTAAATTTCTCGTTCTTTTGAGGGGGGAGGGAGTGCAGTGGTATGGTACACTAATAATTTAGAACTTACCCGTTGACACCTAAGTATCTCGATATCTTCCTCCATCTCCAGTTTTTTGAGGCAAAAGATCCTGAAACGCTAGAAGGTGTACATCCAAATCTCTCTTTAGGTAAGATTTGGAATGCCATCTTCGTAGATGTTTCTACTAAAACTTGTTCCACTTCTACAATCTCTTGTATAGGATTCCGTAAGAGCAAGCTCAGTATTTTATATGGGGTCTTCTTTTAACCTTCTTAAACTTGCTTAATACCCCCCCCCCCCCACCTGCGCGTTTATTCTTTGTTGTAAATTTAGTTGTCTCCACCGAAAAAAGAATTGCTAATGTACATATTTATAATTTATGAGGTTCTCGTGAATTCATGATAAATGGTAGTATATAATCAGCCATTATATACTGTACTCTGATGCTTGATCTTTTTAGGAAATGACTTCAATTGTGGAAAGGAAAGCTCTTTTTATTTGTATGGAGCCTTAAGCTTATCAGATCAGTTCCCCAGGCCACATTTTTTTTGCACAGGGATTTTTGGTGTCCACTAAACAGTCACCTCTCAGTAGAAGCTCTTATATGCTCTTTCCCATAAAAGGTTTTTGATACCTCCCAAGATATCTGAGTCTCCTATGGTTCAATCTACCTTTCAAAATCTGAGGGTAGTTTGAGGCAAATTAAATTCCAGTGCAGTAGCCATTTACATCTTTTTTTGAAGGTTGCCTCCAAAAAGAAGAGTATTTGGGTTAACTATGTCTATTCAAAAGTATCTGTCCCAAATTCCCAGTTCCCTTAGATTCCTCTGGGGTTTGGAAAAAGTTGGTTGAACTGGTACTTTGGCTCTAAGATTTATCAGCTCCTTCATTTATAAGGGTGATTCTACTAGCCTTTAGTTGGATAGTTGGCATCCTTCGGGCGACCTTCATATTTTGTGGGTGACAAAACTATCTATAGTCTTCAGAATGACAAGTTTTTTGTTACCCAGAATAGAAAAACCACTTAGAATAGCGAAAGAGATTATATTTGACGAGAAGTGCAAAATAGTATGGATATGACCTCCCTTTTGCATCTTGACCAATTGTATCGTTTCTTTGTGAATTCTTGTACTAAGCTTTTGTATATGGGTCTCTGGGTATTCCTTTATGATTTTGTCCAAGAGGAATAGCTCTTCTAATTGTAAAAAAAAAATTCTAGAACGTTCTTTTCTTGACTATCATTTAAAAAAGTTTCAGATTGCCTAGTATTCTACCAATTAGTAATCCATGATTCCAGACAGTCATTAAATGAGAGAGAGATCCACCAGGGTAAAAAGACTAGATGCAAGATATGGGAAGGGAATGAATGCTTTCTGTTTTGGCATTTTTAATCTGTGAATCGTTAATGAACCCTCCTCGTTTGTCGACTCTATCTGATCTGATATTTCTATCAAGCTTAAGTTCTATAACAAGTTTTTGAAGATTGACTGACTATGGCATCTAATATCATTAGGTCCCTAGGTAGGTTCCATCCCCCCCCCCTGCGCGCGCGCTCGCGCGCAGTGCCACACACATGCACACCCATAGCCCTTGATTACATCTGGCTAGCTCTCCCAAGTGTCCAGAATCCCCCGGGAAGAGGTGATAGAATATCCTGGATTGCCTCTCATTGTGGAACCTTCAGCTTGGAGTTAATCTTGTAATAGAGTTAGATCTCATTGTGAAGTAGTCATCTGGAACAAGGTGGTTTGGTCCCAAGCTGGATTCCTCGCTTCAGTTTAACCTTTTGGAATGCTCTCTGCAACTGCCTTCTCACACAAAGCTTCCTTACTACTACACACATTTTAGAGTCCCACCATTGCCGCCTCTGTCGGAAGTTGGCCCTCTGATCTTCAACTGTTCTTTCTCCCTAAAGATTTGATCTGTAGTGTTCTTGAGCGCTGCTGGCTGGTTGAAAGAAGGATCCTTCCTTTCCATCATGAATGGATCTTGATTGATATTACTTTTGTATGATACATTTTCTGCGACCCTACGGGTTATTCAATGCAACTGTTAACCATATTTGGTATGAGAGATATTGTAACTCTTGGAATTTTACCCTTTCAAGGGTGGTGTTCTTTGGTTTCTTTCCACCACTCAAGGTGCTTGTGTATCCCCTTTCGGGTAAATTTCTTTCTTTTATATATTTATTACCCCCAAAAGTCAATCAATTGAGGATTCTATTCACCTTCCAAAAGACCTTTTAATTACTTCCAAATCATCAATCCACCCTATGATGCCAAGCGAGAGAGGGGCCACTGTTATAGGCTTTACTGATGAATAGCAGACCCAATTAGCATTTTTAGAGCGAGCATCTCTGAGGAATTGTGGTTTACACCTTGCGACTAGGGTTTCTAGGGTATATATTCAGCTAGGGTTGAGAGGAACTGATGTTTAAGTTCGATCAATAAGATCTAACAGGTCTAGGGTTTTTTAATTAAATTTAGATTCTTTTCTGCAAATTCTGCTTTAGGTCTAGGCTTGGGGTCGGGCATGAACAGTGGTTGAATTCTAGGGTTTGGGATGGGTGAGAGAAGTAAACTGCTGTAGCCGAAGGTTAATGGGGGTAGGGCTGTATCTATGAGCTAATTCCAAACAGAATTAGGGTTTTGCAGTAGGGAATAACAGGGTTTAGGGTTTTAGGCTGGGGAAGGTTCTAGAAGAATGCTGCCGGGAAGAGAGAAGATGGGGAGGGCTAGGGGAGGCTGTAGGGTTGGGAATTGGGGTGGGGATTGGTACTTACTGGCTGGAACTTGAAGGAGTGAAGAACAGGGGCTGGTGCTGCTGGAATACTTGAATTTTATTGTCAATAAGTCACACTAGGGCTGCCACAAGTTTTCCTCCTCTTGGAAACCCTACTTCAACCCATTTGAATCCTTGGCTGAAATCTCTGCAATTCTGATGTAACCAGCCAGGGACAGCCTAAGAAGGGCCGAAAGTGCGCCCAGGCCCACTTGCAGTTGTAGCAAGCTTGGGGGGCAAACCAATACAGGGGTATTTTAATCGTTATCCACCCCCTGGTTCAAGTCCTATTTAACTTGAATAAGTCCAGCTAGTTTTATGGAGTCCTTTTCTACTTTTCTATGTTTAGTCAGATTCCCAGTTTGTGAGTTATTTAAGAGTTTTATTTTGACTAGTAAGGTTACACGTGCAAGTGCACATGGTGGCATCTATTTGAGTACGAATTACGTAAAATGAACTGTGCAGTTTACTTTTATATTGCATATTTTTAAATTAAACTTGAACAAGTTCTATATTTTTAACAGAGACAATTTGCATGAGCCGTTAAGTGTACCTTGATTATTAATAATTATATTTTGTATTAGCTATCATATTTTATTTTATTTGGCTTTTTCTTTTGGTTTTGTGTGGGCTTTCATTGTTTTTCATTTTTACACTTGAAGAGGAATTTGGGATGTGATCACATTCTTCAGCTTCTTATGTAAGGGAATGTTTTATGAGACTTCTCTTATAAATTAACAATTTTAGTCTGCTTTCTTTCGTGTGAAAAGAAAAAGAATACAAAGAATTTTATATTAATAATTAATTGAAGAGAAACATATGTTTTTTTGGGAAAAAAGATAGACATCAAATTTTATCAAGTAATTAATGTTTTATTTGAGAAATGGGTAGAAGAGTAACAATGGTGAAAAGATATCAAATAGTTAATATTTCTTTTTGAGAAATAGGAAGGAGAGAAGGTATCAAGTAAGTATTTGTTTTTATTTTTTTTAAAAGAAATGGGAATGAGAGAAACAATGGTGAGAACTAATTCAGCTCTTCCCTTCAATTGGTTGGGGGAAGAAGGGCTGCTGCCCTAGTTCTTCTTGCAGCCTCTATTGGGGGGTTCCTGCATGTTCACATCACACTAACTTGGAGTGGTCCTACATGTATAACCTGAAAAAACTTAAAATCACTGTACGTTGGTCATTTTTGGATCAGTTGACATAACACAGAAAGTTTGTTGGAGGAAGCAATGTCCAACCAGTACATTAACCATCTGCTCAAAGGAGCAGAACAGCGTTGATGTTTGGGCATGGTCATGGGGATTCAGTCCTCCGATCGTCACATATCGTACCAAGCTTTTAGGGTTCTAATTGGATTCTCAAGTCATTAAAGAAACATACAGTCCATCAAAATCATTCTTACCTTGCAGTTGCATTAAAAATGCTACTTTCTTGTGCCACAAACAGCTAAATCCTCTTCAACCTTGCAATTCTTACTCTACCTCCTCTGTTTGTTCAGGCTTTGTGGTTTCGTTTATTCTTATTCACCGCTCCCCAAAAAAAATGATAACTTTTATTGGTGCTGCTGTTATTTCTTTCTCTATGGTATTGAATTCTTTATTTGCCCACAAAAAAAAGAAAATCAGTTCCAGACACTTCCTTACCTCAAAACCAAAATTCAAGTTTCAAAGACCCTCAAAGGTCCAAAGTGCTTGCTATTCATTGCTATCCTCTTATTCATCCATGTTTGCAATCCCTAGATTTTCCTCCCTCCTCTTCTTCCTTGTTTTTATTCCTTAACAATAATAAGCTGTAATGTAATTGACAATAATCCTTAGTTGGCCCTTGGGTTGAACCAATCTAAACAACTATCAAATCATCAAGTTAACCCATACCCTTATCATCCAATCAAAAGACTTAGTTTGAATGATGGGCCAAAGCCTTGGCCCAAACCATGAGTCAATTAAATACTTATGTAGTAGTAGTGTAGTACAGTGCATATATCATTGCCAATTACATCCCAATATTGTTGATACTCCTGCCAACGCAATCATTAAAAGAATATAAGATTAATCATCATAGATTATGTAGAAACCCAATTTCCCTTATTCTCTTGCTCTGGTGTGTTCTTAAAGTAGATTGTTGTTGATGAAAAATACCTGATGTGCCGTTGATCAACATATATTTGGGATGTTCTTATGTCAAAATTTGAGATGTGGCATAGCCCCTCTTGGATATTTGGTTGTGGACTTGTTAAATCCTAAAATTATAGGAAGCAGGGTTTTGTTAGCACTTTTCCTTCTTTTCCTTTGCGAAAAAATCATTACTTTTGATTTGTTCATTAAGTGGTTTTGAAGATATACAATAAATGTGCTTTGTAGGTTATCAAACCTGAGTTGCTTAGAGAAGGTTTTGAGCTCATTACCAGGTATGTGAAGCTTTATCTCATTTCATCAACTTTTAGACTGATGATTCAACCAGTATTTTGGAGCCAAGAAATCAACAGTGTTTTATAAAACCTAATAACTGGTGCCCAGGCAGAGTGATATAGATCAAAATACAAAAACGAAAAAGAAAAAGGGAAAAACACTGTTGGGGGTGCTTTCTAAAAGATTCATGGGCACGTCAAATGGAGAAGGATGCCATCCTGATGTTATCATTATTTAGTTATGTTTTCAGTTTTGGAATGTATATTCTATTTCAATTAGGCAGCTTCCAATATCAGTTTGTTAGTACTTTTGGTAGTTCCTATTTTGACGATGGTATTTGGATTTAGATAAAGTGTCTGTTTAGTTGCTTAGCTGATCTAGAGTTTCTGTTTTTAGTTAGCTTAGCTTTTAGAAGTTCCTATTTATGAGGCTTTCTATTTGCCTCATCAGTTGTACTTGATAGGTCATGATTAATGGAATTTATATTGTTTGCTTGCAAGTTTTTGGTCTGCGATAGCTGTGGGTGAGAGGTCCAAAGCTGAGAAAGCCTACTACACCTTTCCCCCTTTCTTCCATACCCCCTTCTTATCCTTTTCTATTTTATCCTTTCATATGTTAAATAAAAGAAAACATTAAAAGATCTTGGTTATCTTGTTTGTTCATCTTTATTTTGTTGATCCTGGCCGCGACCAATCTCCTGCTAGTATGGCTTCAAGGTTGATATTTGTGTTAGTGAGTATGAGTTTGTAGAGGGGAAGTTTGGTATTGAAGGGAAACGTGCTATGATTCTGTTCAGCTGAATGGTTGTTTTAGTTGTTGAGAGGCTGTAGGACCAAGTCGAATGGGGAGTTTTGAGTTGTGGCGTGCTCCCCCCCCCCCCCCATGCCTTCTCTCCTCTTTTATTTCTAGTCTTAGTTTTCCCTTGCTTTCCTTTCTTTGTGGTTTTACTTCAGCCTCTTTGAGAGGTTCCTTTTCCTTCATCTCACTTTAAGTGTTAGGAATCCCAAAAAGGGATATTGGAATAACAAACAGTTCTTCATCGTGCTTCATTGTTCAGTATATAGTTTTTGCTTTAGATCTTATCTAAATTGTGTCATCAAACTAATAAAATGGCATTAGTTTTCATCACAGTTGTCTAGGCAACGCCTTGGCACCTTGGCTTTTTTTGGGGTCAAGGCGACCTGGTGTCGCCTAGGGAACGCCTTGGCGCCTTGCTTGGTGTCGCCTTGGTTTTCATTGCCTCACCTTGTCGCCTTGACAACTATGGTTTTAATTTCTATTGATTGATATGCTGTCTTACTTCCTTTTTTAAGGTATGAGGGCACCAAATCATTGTTAGAGTTTTATGTAAGGAATAAGAATATACTGTCAATATAGGGATTAGTATTAAATATGGAGGTAGCCGTTCAGTCTCTTTATGCCAATTTTACGTTAGGGAGGGAAGCAGATGTGGACTGACCTGACGTCTCTCAATTTCTCAATGCATTTCCTTTTCCCCAACTTCTCTTCATCCTCTATGCGAGTTCTACCGCAAAAATTATTCTGCTCTGTTCTGTATGACAGAATTGACCTTCGATAACCACCAAAAGGGGGGGGGGATATCTTAATAGGTATTAAAGGGAAGTCTAGTAAACCATGGGACCATAACCTCTTTGAACGTATGCACCCGCCACCACCTTGGGTTTTCACATGACTCACACATAGATCAATCCTAACCAAGGTTCTAGAACTCAGATTTGGACCACCCACTAAGACATGGTCAAGACCTGGGATCCCTGCCAACTCAATTAGATCATTTCAAGGACCAGAATTCCCCCCCCCCCCCCCTTGTAGGAAGGTCTCTGACAAATCAATTGTTTACTTAAATTTGTGACTTACGTTGAAGGATGTTGGAGTCTGCTAGGAATCCAACTCTATTAGAGTTTGTATTCATGTAATTTTCTATTTTATTGTCACCCAAGTAAGGGTATTTATGTAATAGTGTTATTTTCACTTTATTATAAATATAGGGCTTGAGATCACATTGATCACATCAAGCCATTCTACCACAATCGGCTTTTTCAAGATGGCATCAGAGCCTAAGTTCGATTAGGCAAAAGAAACGAAGGCCTACCTCCTCCTGAATTTTTTTTTCAAACCCATCGCAAACCATCTCAATTCTCTGATTTTTTTTCAAAACCGTCGCAGTAGCAATTTTCTGATTCTTTCCAAAAATTCCATCACTGCTTCCTGCGCCATCGAGTGAAAAATAAAAAAGGGGAGAGAAAACAGAAGTTCTTCAATTCCAACTGAAATCTGCTGCTGCTACCGTCACTGATGCTACAGCTTCTGCTACTGCCGGAATTGAAATCTGCTGCTGCTACCGTCACTGCTGCTACAGCTGCTGCTTCCTGCGCCATCAAGAAGAAAAAGAAGAGAGAAAGCAGAAGAAAAGCCGCTGCTACCACCGCTGCTTCCTGTGCCTCAATTCTTAACACAGTGAGTGAGTTTAACTCTTTTTTCTCTCAATTTCTGGTGTTTAAGTCTCACTCCATTGCGGAAGTCCTTGCAATTGCGATTCTGTAGAGTTCCATTAGACTTGGGGCTTCTTCTATGGATCGAAATTTACCGTAGGCCAGAAAAACGATGATTGAGAGAGTTTATTTTATAAATTTGAATTCTTTCAAAGACCAATTAGTAAATTAGCATAATTGCAGGGATTTATGCGTAATTTCATATTTTTTAAGGGACCTATTTGTGAATGTACATAGTTTTAAGGACTGATGTTCAATTTTGCATATTTTTAGGGACCTTATTGTAATTTCCTAGTTTTCCAGTGACTTATTTATAATTTCCAGTTTCTCGGGGACTTATTTGTAATTTTCCATAGTAAGAAGAAGAAAAGAAAAAAAAGGGGTATTCTTTATAAGCATTTTTTGA